>NW_026616567.1:0-23705 GCF_000801105.2 Raphanus sativus | reverse complement strand
AATCCAAACAAGGCTCCAGGGCCAGACGGACTAACCTCAGGTTTTTTCAAAGCGGCTTGGGAGTCTGTGGGGGATGAGGTCTGTGCGTCAATCGCTCACTTTTTCCAAACGGGACTGCTTCCGTACTCGCTTAACGCAACAATACTCACATTGGTTCCTAAATTCCCGGGTGCATCGAAGATGACGGACTTTCGACCTATCTCCTGCTTAAACACAGTATACAAAGTCATCTCGAGACTATTGGTAAAAAGATTAAAACCCATCCTTCCTAATCTTATTCTACCTAGTCAAACTGCGTTTGTACAGGGGAGACTACTTCTCGAGAACACGATCCTAGCTAGCGAGTTAATCAATGGCTATCATAAGAACAAGGGAACGATATGCTTAGACCTTTAGGGATTTATAAAGTCTAGTTCCAGGGAATTTGATGGGGATGCAAATCAAACCCTTGATGAATTCTTCGAACTCAAGCTTGAGAATATCTAAATCTTCACCACGTGATATACTCATCAACAGTTTTACTAATATCTCAAACGTCATCTACAAAAAAATAAAAACATTGCGAGATCAAGATGTTAAAAGCATACTTAAATTCAGACAAATATAACATGTTACATGAGTTTCAAACAAATATTATGGGTTCTTATAACAATACCTTTTTGGTCTCGTCTTGGACATGAACCACGGGAAGGTGAGACCAAGAAGCTAAAGTTAGACCTACCGAGGCCTCAATGTCTCGAGTAATCCTCTCCTTGAGGTGAGGAGATCTAAAGAATGCGCCAATGAGCGTGTGTAGCCTCTTTTGATGAGGTCCATTGATGCTGAGAATAGAGTTTTCTCCAAGTAGTTCAGTGATTGACTTAGGGTATGCAGGGACGAATGTGTTGCCATGGTTTTGGAGCACCACTTTGTTAACCTCTGCATCGGTCGATATTATGATTGGTGTCCCTATTATGTTCGTCTTGAACACATTCCCGTACCTGGATGGTTTACATGTAGAAGGATTTCCGTAAGAATTACCCACATGATATTACTAGTTTAACCAATAAAAAGAAAATGCATCCTCTTCCCACATTTCAAAAAAGGTAAATCATTTGATATGAAAATTTTACGCTAATTAAAGACAAAAAATTATTAAATTTTAGTTACTTGTTGAGATATAGAATGGATATAAAAACCTATAATTTTCTTGATAAGATTTCTCAGAAGCTAACAAGAGAACATATCTTTGAAATTTTATTAGTATGCAGAAAGTAATAATGAATAGCGCAGAATAGCACAACAACGATGTTTAGTTTGTAATATATTATAATAATAACAACACATATGTTAGAAGTTCAAAAAAACAACACATATGTTATAATAATAACACAGGAAAATAATATATAAAACAGAAGAGATAGTTTGACAAAAAAAAAACAGAAGAGATAAAGATGACACATGAAATGAAGTGAACTCAATCATAAAAAAGAAACAAGATCCTCTGCTAAAACTATTTTGCTGCTGTATATGGCCAAGAAGATGAAGACAGGTTGGTTTTGTCAGTCTTTTATAATCATTCAAATTATGTTATGTGCAAAATTTTTAATTTATATATTCGCACCCCAAAGAGTAATTCGTATATAAACAAATTACAAATTCATTATCACTATATGATCCCCTGAAACTTTTTTCTTTGCCTAGAAATGAGATAAATTGATTGTAATTGGAGTTAATTGGGTGTTTTAGTTTTCGATTAAATTACAATAAATTGGTGCATATTTGAATATTGACTAATAAGAATACAAATAGGGGAGAGGCTTCACTAGACTAAATTCAGAATGAAGCATTTTAAGTTAGCATTTACTTGGTTGACTGCAATAAGTCATTTGGTTTTTAATTTATTTATTTATAAAAACTGCTGTATATGTAGATGTGGACGTGTACTATTGTCTATCAAAACGTTTCTTTTCCAAGTAATCCAATAAACAAAACGAAATCACTAGATTAATAACGCAGATAACACACACTGATTTTTTGTTGCCAGCAGATATAATTAAAGGGTTAGAAATTGAAGAAAGTTTTGAGGATGTGAAACAATTTTCTTTTAGAAATCGTGTTGATTTTTAATTCATAATCTTTTTTAATTAAAGGATTTGTAAGAAAAAATGCTTTAAGAAAATCTGGTCAAAGGGATTGATAGTAAAAGACTTACAAAGACTTTCGTTTGTCCATGAAGGTAACAGGCCGAGAAGAATATCCACAAGCAATAAAGGCTAGGGTTTCTCCGATCACCGGCCATCCTAAGCTTCCCTTCGGAATCATAGCCTTCTTCGTCTCTTTCTCTTGTTCTTCTTCTTCTCCATCTCTCGTTTTCCATTTTCTTAGACGAAACCAGAGCCGTGAACGGAGAATAATACCGGCCGTCAAAACCAAGAAACCCGCGACCCAATAATCCATAAAATAAGATGGCCCAACAAGAATACCGGAAAAGTCTTAGATTATCGGAAAATACATGAACACACACCAAAAGAAGCTAACCATGCCAAAGCACATGAAAAAAGGAGGAGATAATAGAGAATTAGGTTTCTCAAATCTCAAAAGCCATGCATGAAGAGAAAGTGAGAGAAACAAATATTTGTGGAGCTAAAGCTATGGTTATGTCATTGTCAATGGGTGCCGAAACAGAGGAATAAATGATATAAAATCCACTTTAAACCGCTTAGATAGAATTTTTTTTGTCAAGCTGTAGATATATCATCATTGTCTAATAAGTAAGTATATCAAAAATAACAACTAAAACAGTCAATCACTAAATATAATAATATTCAACATTAAAATAACCAAAACAGTTAATTCCTATTTAAAAGTTGAGTAACAATAAAGTTATATCTAATTATTATCACTATTCGACTAAAATAAAAAACGTTCGCTTATTAATGTTAAATTTTGAATTCCACATATCTTTACTTTACTCTCTCATATAAATGATACTGAATTGCTAACTGAGTTGTCACCACGCAGATTGTTACTAGAAACATAACATATCAACCAAATCATTTTAAGAAATTTCTTAATAGATTATTTTAAAATATAAATTTATAAAGATGACGTGCATGTATTTGACTAGAGGAACCAATTTTGTATTACAAAAATGTGTATTTACAATTTTAATAAGTGTGATAATATCTACAATTATTATTATTTATCATAAAAATTTTAAATATATTTATTGTGATAAGAAGGATATATCAACATTTATATTTTAGTTTAGATCCTCAATACATAAATTATAAAGTAATTTAGGATAAAATATTATGTTTTATAAAACTTATATAATTTTCATATCTAGTTAAATAATTAAATGAATAATCAGTAAATTACAAGGAAACTAATTTTAGACATATGTACCTAAGGTTTTGTTATTGATATATCTTATCTTGTTTTCGCTATAGTGTTGGTATATAATTTTTATTTTCCATTTATTAATGAAAATACTAAAGTAAATATACTATTAAATAATTATCATTTTACTTTGATATATTTCCAAAAACCATACATTATATAGATTGCTTAATGAAATAATACATATCTAGTTATTACTAAGAAAATAACTTCTTATGATAAATTTTCAGATTTTAAACACACTTTCATAACAAATAAACTGTGAATAAAAATAATATTTATTAGTTGTCAAAAAAGAGTAATAATTATTATGTGAAATAAATAAGAGATATATTTTATATAGTAATAAATCTCAAGCAAATTTGCATGTTTTTTCATTGTTTCTGCTTTTGTTGTTTTGCGGACATGAATCTTAAGACATGATTAACCCCGGTCTTTTAGCTCCGAAATTTTTAATTCATGATTTAACATTTTTTAATTTTTAATTTTATTTTTTATGTTTTTCGACTAAAAACGGTTTTTATCTCTTATTTAAAAGACAATTCTTAGATTTTTTTAGTTAAAATCTAAGAAAAAATAAAAACCGTCTCTTAACCAAAACTAATAATCTCAGTTAAAAGACCGGAGTTAATCATAGTTTTAGGTGTTTACTGAGACCTTACATTTAAAGATTTAGTTTCATCTAAGATTTTTAAATTAACATAAAATTAAAATATTAAAATTTGTAGACAAATCCTATTTAGTTTATTTAAAAGAGCCAGCTGAATAGAAGTGGACTTAAACATGAATGTAATATTAATATTTTGTAACATCAAATTTATAATTTTAAAATCTACTCCATCTATTCCATCTATTCCATAAGATGTTTTGTTTGAATGCACAAAAATTAAAATCTTTTTTAAAAAATCTTATTATCATTCATATAAATTGAAAATAAGTTAACCAATCATAAACAATGCAGAAAAATATTATTGGGTAACTAATATTAGTAAAGATAAAATAAGTATTGATATACCAAAATACAAGTTGAAACATAAAAACTTTTTCAAAAACATCTTGTACTATGAAACAGAAAGAATATAAATCTAAGTTGACGTTTATATTAATCCAAGAAGCAAAGAAAATAAATGTTGTGGTTTGTAATGGAGGAATAAATGAGGGGACATAAACTAGGAGCGGCTATTGCGCCACGCTTAGGCCGTTTTGTCTCGTCTCGTTTTTAGACATTAGAGCATGCCCATTGGGGGTTTTTAAAGGGTCCATGGGCTCGGGTTCATAGGGCCGGGCAGGGAAAAATAAATCGAAAATGGGCTAATTTCGGTGACCCGAGTCTTACGCATGATCCGTTCTTAGCCGGGTTCAAGACACGTGTTGGTTCCCCATTGGCCCCGCGTTTTCGAGTTTACGCGAAGCATTGACCGAGTCCTTTCATTTTTCATTTCTTCTTCGATACCTAGGGTTTGGTTCTCTGAAAGGCGATTGCGAGGCGATTCTGGTGCGACGGCGATTTCCGAAGCTTTTGACCATCAAATCGACGACGAACGGTCCCCTCCACGAGCTCAGGTCAGTATCGAGTAGATTCTCCACAATTTTGAAGCGTTTTGGGTCTCGGGGAATCTCAATCGATTTAGGGTTTTCATTGGGGGTTCAAAATCGAGTTGGGGCTTTCGATTAAGCGTCATGCGGGGTTGTATTGGGGGAGTTAAATCGATTTATGGTTGGTTTATCGGGGTTTATAAATTGATTTGGGGATTTAGGGTTTAGGGTTCGAAATTGATTTGGGGGTTTTACAGGTTACGGTTCTTAATCGATAGTGTTGGTTTCGTTTTATGGTTTTAAATTGTGTAGACGGGTTTATTGTTTCGTTTTCATCATATTGAGCTAATGAGTTTTGTGAATGATTTGTTTGTGCTAGAGATGGATCCCGCAGCAGAGAGAAGAGACATGAAGAGGAACATTGAGTACAACAACAGCTTGATGTATGTTGCTGATTCAGAGTACGGGATACCAACAAGGTGTTACTGTGGTGGGAGGATGATTGACGAGGTTCAGGCGAAGGAGGAGAAAGACACTCTTCCTGGGAAGCGGTTCTTCACATGCATAAACTACGAGGTAAACAACTCCTTCTATCTTTGTTATATTTTTTTGTGTTCTTTTCTTTATTGATTTTGATGAGTTTTCTTTTTCTTATGGGTTAACCAAGCCTGATGGGCTCCATTATCGTCAGCCTTGGGTTCATGGTGTCCAGGAGGAGATCGAGAAGCTGACTAACCGCCTGGAGAAAGCTGAGAAGGTGATGAAGGAGGTGCCCATCCTCAATCAACAGATTGAGTCACTAGAGGTTAGTGATGTTGTTTTGATGTTGTTTCATAGTTTAGTTAAAGGAAAACGTTTTGATGCTGTTTTGATGTTGTTGTTTACATGTACAGGAACAGGTTTAAAAGCCTCTCGGGCGAGGTGGATGCTCTCAGAGTGAAGGTCGCTGACCTGGAGATGGTCTGCTTCGATTGAAAAGCAAAGGTAAATGTTTCTGTTTCTGTTCTTCTCTGGTTCGAATCATGTTTGTGTTTTTTTTTTAATATGTTAACCGTATATAAACTGAACTACAAGTAGTTCAGTCTATAAATTAACTAAAACTACAAGTTTAAAATACAACTAAAACTTTAAAGTACAAGTACAAGTAGAACTAGTTCTCTTAATAACGATAATAAATTGTATCTGTTTTGTGGTTGGTTGCTGTGATTTGATTGTTAGAGTTTAATGCATTTGCGATAGAGAGTTGTTGTCTAATGAATGTTTGGTTGTTAGAGTTTAATGTAGTAGCCAAAACTAGTTAAAAAGATAGCAAATCCTCATGTAAAACACACACATATCAAACCCAAACCGAAACCAAAATGGAACATCCTCCCCAAACCTCCCAAACCTCTCTTCAAAGAAAAAAGTGGTCAATCAAAGAGACGTTGTGCTCATCAGCGCTTGGTTGAACACCAGCAAGGATGCCATCATGAGCACTGACCAGAAGGCCGGAGCGTTTTGGAAGCGCATAGTGGATTACGTCAACGCAAGCCCTGTGCTCAGTGGCGCCGTTCCTAGAGAATGGAGTCAGTGTAAGCAGAGGTGGGGAAGAATCAATGAGCAGGTGTGCAAGTTTGTGGGGTGCTATGAAGCAGCAGTGAGGGAGCAAGCGAGTGGCCAAAACGAGAATGATGTCATGAAGGCTGCCCATGACATCTTCTTCAATGACCTTGGCATCAAGTTCACACTTGAACATTGTTGGAGGGAACTTCGGTTCGATCAAAAATGGAAATCACTCGGTGTTCCCAAAGAAGGTCCCAAAGAGAAAAGTAAGGAAGCTGCAGAGGTGGTGGCTGAGGAGGAAGGTGCGGAGGTTCGGCCTCCTGGTGTCAAGGCTTGCAAAGCAGCCAAACGCAAGAGGCAGGTTACGATGAGATACATAGCATGCTTGCTGTGAAAAAGGAGATACAGCAACAGAAAGTCCTAGAGCGTCTCCTTGCCAAAGACCCTACCCATCTATCTGCAAAGGAAATCACACTCATAGACAAACTCATTTCTGAAATGATTTGAGATGGGTTTGTGCTTCCTGTTGGCTTTTATTTTGGTTGCTTGCTGTTGTGGTTCATGTTGATAGGTTGATAGATATACATTGTTGTTTGGATTGCTTGCTGTTTTGGTTGCTTGCTGTTGTGGTTGCTTGCTGTTGTGGTTCATGTTGCTTTTATTTTGGTTGCTGTTTCGGTTTTCTATTGATTGCTGTTTCATTTAGTTTCTTGTTTTCTTTCTGTTGCAGGTCACGGGGTGGAGTTCAAGTTGTCTGGCAGGAAGGAAGGGAATGCACTTGTTTTATTATGTTTAGCTTTATGGTTGTGTCACGGGAAAGTGTAGTGTTTTGTTTCTGTCTACACTTCATTTCAATTCACGGGAATGTACTTGTCTTTATGTTTAACTTTGTACTTGTTTGGTTGCTCACGGGTAGCAACCACATTGAACTTGTATCCACTCTGCCTACTCTATATATTAAGCATGTGTTTGTTTCTTAAATTTGCTCACTCTTCACTCTTCTTTACTCTACTATTTCCTCTACTGTCAACATACTACTCTCGACTTTGCTCAGTCTTTACTCTTTTTCCTTTACTCTTCTTTACTCTACTCTTCTCTCTAGCTCTCGACATAACCCTGTCAAGACAACTTTGAAGACAACTATCAAGACAAGTATACACTCAACTATCAATCTCTATTTCTCTTAGTCATTTTATTACATAGACTACAAGTATCAAGATATCTTCTCTCTATCTCTCTACCTCTCTTTGTCATTTTAAAACTAGTGAAGATATATATATATTTTTTTTAAAAGATATGTTTTGTTATTAAAGTAATGAAGATAAAAAATTTTATTTTATAAAAAAATTGTTTCTTATTTTAGACTAGTGAAGATTTATAATTTTTAAAAAATATATGTTTCTTTTATTAGACTAGTGAAGATTTTTTTTTTTAAAAGATATGTTTCTTATCAAAGTAATGAAGATTTTTTTTCTTTTTAAAATATATGTTTCTGTTTAGACTAGTGAAGATTTTTTTTTTTTTTAAATATATATGTTTCTTATTAAAGTAGTGAAGATTGTCATTTTTTAAAAAATTAATTTTTTTTTCTTTTGTGTTGTATGAAGGAAGAAGAGTTCAAGTGATGTCTTTCTCATCAGATGATGCAGCAGATAAATTAATTGAAGATACGTTAGACCAACATGTTGATAATTTTATCGACCAACAAGTTGATAATTTCATCGACCAACAAATTAACAAGCCGAAGAGACGAGCGTATATCGAAAGACATAGGGAGCAAGGCCACCAAGACCTTTGGAACGACTATTTCAGTGAAAATCCTACATACCCACCAGAAATGTTTAGGCGGCGTTTTCAAATGACCAAGCCATTGTTCCTTTCCATTGTCGATCGCCTGAGTAATGAAGTTCCATACTTTCGTCAAAGACCAAATGCTCACGGAAGGTACGGCCTTTCTGCACTTCAAAAGTGTACTGCGGCTATACGTATGCTAGCATATGGTCAATCGGGAGATACGTATGACGAATATCTCCGACTTGGTGAGAGTACCGCACTTTTATGTTTGGAGAAGTTCAACGAAGCGATAATACAATTGTTTGGTGATGAGTATCTACGAAAACCTACACCAGCTGATCTTCAATGATTACTCGATATCGGAGAGGTACGCGGATTTCCGGGAATGATAGGCAGCATCGACTGTATGCATTGGGAGTGGAAAAACTGCCCAAGGTCTTGGAGAGGGCAGTACACACGAGGTCACGGAAAGCCGACCATTGTCTTAGAGGCTGTGGCATCACAAGATCTTTGGATATGGCACGCATTTTTCGGTTTACCAGGTACCCTCAACGATATTAATGTTCTCGATCGGTTCACAAGTTTTTTCTGACATTATACAAGGTCGAGCTCCTAAAGTTAATTTCACGGTCAACGGCCACAATTATCCTATGGCGTACTACCTTACAGACGGAATCTATCCAAAATGGTCAACATTTATCCAATCCATCCCACTACCTCAAGGTCTTAAAGCTGAGCTTTTTGCTGAAAAACAAGAATCCGCCAGAAAAGATGTCGAACGTGCTTTCGGAGTTTTGCAATCAAGGTTTGCAATAGTAAAAAATCCTGCTCTACTATGGGACAAGGAAAAGATTGGAAAGATTATGAGAACTTGTGTCATACTACACAATATGATAGTGGAGAACGAACGAAACACATATATTCTGTCCGATACATCTGAGTTCGAGTCGGGAGAGTCAAGCAGGAGTTCACAGGTGGATATCTCGCAACCTACGGACTCCCCTTCCAACTTCGTTAATAGGCATGGTATTCAAGCTCAACTTCGGGATCAACAGAAACATAATCGTTTGAAAGCCGATTTAGTTGAAAATATATGGCAAAAATATGGTAATCTAGATGAATAATCTTTGTATGTTGTTGAATTTTCATTGTATTAAATAAAAACTTTTTAAAAAGTTTTTAAAAAATATATTATTTTATTCTTATGAACCCCATATTCAGGTTCACTAATGGAAGAGCAAAATAAATACAGGTTCATCACTATTTACGGGCCCACCAAAAAACTATTAAAAAAAGCCTATGAACCCCTCCAAGGGGTTCACTAATGGGCATGCTCTTAGATAGCTACTTCTCACTCCCACCCAATTCTCTTCTATCTAATTATTTACTGCTTTCATTATTCTTTTATCCATTTTTAGAAAATAAAATCATTGCTTTTATTGTTTTAATCGACTATTAGCAACATATAACATGTTAGTATTTGATCTAAACTGTGCTCTAAACACGTTTTAACTGATGAACTTAGTGTGAGAGCCCAAAAGAGTTATAGTAATTGACTATTCAATACTATTATAGTCGTTAATATATGATATATGCAATTCATTTTGGTTGTGCATGCTATTATTATGTTTAGATCCCAACAGCATGATCCACTTCCCAGGACCACATTGTTTATTTAGCCAAGCATATATGACCAAAGCAACTAAAGATCGAACAGAAGAAGAAAAGATGACCCAATGCATTGAAAGAATAAAATCATTTACGCAACTCATGATCTACTTTCAGATTTTGAAGCAATGATGAACATAAGTTCACCGATTAATACATGATAACAAATCATGACAGCCACAGAAAATGATAATGTATGCTAATCAGTGCCACTAAACTATTTCATTTGCCGATGCCATTGTATGATTACTGATATTTATGTACCCGCATTTCTTATTAAATACTTAAACTAAACTATATGAAATACTTAGTCCAACTTTATAGTTGGGGATTGTGATTACTATCACATGTCACATGAGCTTTTTGGCCTTAATATTCAAGACACATTAATTAATCGAATATATGTCTGATAGAAAGCCGAGGTACACACATGTTTAATGAAAAAGTCGGTCCACAATTAATTAATTAGAAAACTTTCTGCCTAATGCGTGTATAATATACTCGAGAGACCACAACTTGTAACAACACAAAGCATAATATATGAAAACCATTATCATAAATTATCATTTTTTTAAAAGAAAAATCGTCCAGTAGCATATAGGATTTGTGTTATAAATTCTTGATAGCTATAGCCTAGACTACACAGAATATTTAAAAATGTATCGAGCTGTGAACCTCTAGTTAGTCTACTCGCAAGTATATTCATTGCTATTAACATAGTCGCTTAAAAACAAACTGAAGTATGGGTTGTGGAGATAGACAAATGAGGATTCGTTTTCAGTGTGTCCTTTAAGAAATAAGTAACACATTTTGTATTTGAACTTGATTTTGCAATTTGCATTTGGTATAGTTCTTGTATGGATCAGAACAATATGTTTTTTTTTTCTTCCTTCTTCAGTAGTGTTTCGTCTGTCGGTTGACATAAAATAAAAGGGTGTGGAAACAAAGCATAGTAAAAAGAAGAAAATATTACATTGTAGGGCAGTTTCAAGTTTATTATTACACTACAAGGCAGTTGTTGCTACTAGGGTAGTTTTGTTCAACCAAATCAATTTTCTTGTTACAAACTAACCAAATTAATCTAGATTTCCGTGAATTGACATAAACTATTTTTAATAAATAAAATAAAGTGGGCCACGTCTCTTTCTTATTGATCTTCTTCTTTTTCTTTTTTTTTTTATATTTCCATTGTTTTTACAAAATGAATTCTGTTTTTTCATAATTTTTTTTTCTAAAAAAACTTTATTTATTCATTATCTATGTTATTATACCTATTTTTTTAGATATGTCAAGCTATAATTTTCACAGTGGTGTAAGGGTGACGTGTATGGTGATTTCAAGTTATAGTTGTATCCATGTTGTGTCTTTACTCATCTTTCCTTGTCGTGATTCAACGTCTTAGTGACCTTCATGTCTCTCTTACGTGTTCTGAAACTGACATGATAAGCTTGAGAGCAACAATGGCCAATTTGGGCATTTTTACATATTTAGTCCCTAAAATTTTGTTATTTACTTTGTAACCTCAATACTTTTATAACTAAAAATTGATTTTTAATTTCGTCTCAAACTTCAGAAATTACATTTAACCCCTTGTAATAATTTAATTAAACACATATACCCAAATCTCTCTAATTGAATGTTGCACCATAGTATAATGTACATGTAGATATGTTCATTATCGAGCTACTTGTAATATTTTAAAATGTAATGCATTTCAAAATATTCTCTACATTTGTAATTTCTTATAAGTACATCTACATGTACATGAATGCTCGATATTCTGTATCTATAACATTTTATTTGTACATGATACACAAATTGAGTGATATTTCATGATTTTAATGTCATGAGTGATCTGATGATTTTTTTTTATCATCCACATGTACAATGACATTAAAATCATGAAATATCACTCAATTTTTGTATCATGTACAAGTAAAATGGTATAGATGCGGAATATCGAACATTCATGTACATTTGGATAAACAATGTACACATGTGCAATAAGCATGTTTCGAACATATGTGTACATTAATAATATATAATCTTGTACATAACCATGGTTATACACATGTACATAACCACAAATGTACACATGTGTACACGACCACGATTGTCCACCTTACGTAATGTATCCATCAGTGTGTACATGTGTACACCATCAAAATATGTACAATCAAATGATGTTCATGTGTACAACCAAATGATGTACAACCAAATGATGTTCATGTGTACATACAAATATTATTATCATGTACAATGATTCACTTGAATATTCACATATACACAGTTTTACACTAACTCAACACATGTACACTAACGAATGTACACATGTACACATGTACACTAACAAATGTACACATATACACTAACGAATGTACACAACTATATACAACTTTACACATTAACATTTGTTGTACACATGTACACTAACGAATGTACATAACTTTAGAACATGTTGGGCATCTAAAATATATCTCAAAACTATAGCTTCACATATCTCAAAAGATAGATCGAGTGATGGAGAAAACGATTTCATAAAAAAAATTTGAAAAAAGAAATTTAAGAATCAAATATGAATTTTCTAAAAGAATAGAGAATGAATGAAGAAGAAAACGAAGAAGAAAAAGAAAGAGAAAAAAAGTAATTTTTTTTTTTAAATTGTAAGACCACTCTAGTTAGATAAAGCTGTTCTAGTTGATAATAGTTGGTTTTTAGTCATAAAAAACTACCTCAAGAGCATAAACTGCCCTAGTTTGTAATTAAAATCTTAAACTAAAAAACTCTAGAAAGAAACATAAAAACAAGATTGACTTGTCACCTTCAAATCAACCATTTGGTGATTTCGAAAAATAAAAAAAATCATTACTCGCAAATGTGTATGTTTTTTTTGGAATGACTAAGATTTTGGATTCGTGGATCCATACGTTCTTTAAGGTGAAATTCAGATTATTTACTTTATTATTCTGGACAGTTGATTTTTTCCAGTGCTATTTGAGTATACAGCTTGCAATTTTTTTTTACTAAATAAATCTAATTTTTTTAACCATAGACAACTCATGGTTGGTTATGGATGACATGACATTTCTCAATCTTTCTCTATCCTTTCTGATTCATTTTTTTTTGTTGGTTTACAAACCAGTGAGACTGCCATGTAAACAGTTGATTTGGATAACTACAAACATATACGTAAATTAAAACAAACAAAACAAAAGTTCAACTTGCATCAACACCAACATCATGAAACAAAGGACAGTTTACTAATCGCTAAGAGCTTCTCCATACAAAGATGATCTCGTCGATTTCACAATCCGAACCTCCACAAAATCACCAATCTCAGGACTCCATTTCATATCATCATCATCATCAATAAGACACTCTTTATCAAACAGAGGCTTCCTCACATACGAAACTCTGTGTCCTTTGTTTGTTTTCCCATGAGTTCTGTCTCATCAGGAGCTCTCTTTGTTTGGTCCTTCCACCAAAAACTAACCGAACAGAACCGACCTGAGAATCTTAACAAGAACGGAAGAACCTGTTGTTTCATTCTTCATTGAGTTCTGTCAAACGCCTCTGCTTCACTTCTTCCTCTGGAAAGAGAGCATCTCCAAAGAGATCAGCAAATCTCAAACCCATGTTTTTAACCTTAAATCTATTCAGGATCAGACGAATCATCGTTGTAACTTTTCACATTCTGTCCGTCCTATAACTTGTTTCACACCAGACTCTCAAAGCTCCCACAGGACGTCACCGCTCTCTCCCTCTTGTTAAAGGGAAACAATGCAGAAAGCACGTTTGATAGAATTGGCTTCTGTTAACTAAACTAAAACTCTGTTTCATATAAAGTTCAAAACTTTAATACGAATAAAATAACAAACGGAATTATGCAAAATTATCTAAAGTTCAGAGCTTTAAGATCGATCATTCAGACACAAAACGCAGCGTTTCGTTTTATCCAGACACAGGGGTAATTTTGACATTTTCGTATAAGTCTCTTAATCTTTCTAGTTGTTGTTATCGACTAACGAACATTTTCTCTGGTAAGAGAGACGGAGACGTAAGTGCAAGGAAGGAAAAGAACGATGATGATCCATAGCTGGAGAAGATCAGGAGATTTTATACGATCGGCATGCAAATCACTAAGTAGTTTCCGACAAAAACATAACTCAATGTCTCCTTCTGTTTCAGGTTCGGTTTTTCCAATTTCACTTTTTCTGTAAATTCAATTTCACTGGAAACAAAAAAAAGATTGAAACTTTGGATCAGATTTAGGCTTCGTTAATCGTTACGAGTCAAAAGGAAAGACCTTTGAGTCAAATGCTGGGAAGGGTCGTAACACAGAGCTGCTTGATCATCATCATCATCATCATCATCCATGTCTTGGTGGAAGAAACATGTGGACGATGCAGCAGTATAAGTCATTTGGGTCATCATCAGCTTCAAAAGTCCAGAGAAACCCATTGTTTTCTTCGTTGGAACCTAAAGACGTTAGCTACTTCAAGGAGATACTAGGTGAGAAACACGTGGTTGAAGATGAAGAGAGGCTCGAGACTGCTAATACAGATTGGATGCATAAGTACAGAGGATCTAGTAAGCTGATGCTCTTGCCCAAGAACACAGAAGAGGTTTTTTTTATTTTCTTTTTTCATTGACTGTTTGGATTGTGATGACAATTTGTGTTGAAGATAGATTTATCTTTTGTTTGCAGGTGTCTCAGATACTTAAGTATTGTGATTCCAGGAGTTTAGCTGTTGTTCCTCAAGGAGGAAACACCGGTCTTGTTGGTGGAAGTGTGCCTGTCTTTGATGAGGTTGTTCTACACCGTTTTTCTTTCTTCTACACATTGATTGGCGATGATAATGTTGGATAAGTTGATTCTAGCTACCTACACTTTTGTCACATCTTTGCAGGTGATCATCAATGTTGGTTTGATGAATAAAGTCTTGTCCTTTGATGAGGTAATTAGCCCTCTATAGCTTATTATGCAGCAGATTCGGTTAGATACCAAAAAAAAATTACTTAAAGAGTAATGTAACTACATACTTGGTGATGATATGATGCTCTATACTTCAGGTTAGTGGAGTCTTGGTGTGTGAAGCAGGATGCATTTTGGAAAATCTGGCAGCTTTCCTTGACACAAAAGGGTAATAGAAAAAGAAGATTGTTTTGTTTATTACTTAAAAAATTGTTCGGTAAGCAACAACATAGATTTATGTCTCCTCAGTTTTGTTATGCCTCTAGACTTAGGTGCAAAAGGAAGCTGTCATATTGGTGGAAATGTTTCAACTAATGCTGGTGGTTTGCGCCTTATCCGTTACGGCTCACTTCATGGAACCGTATTGGGTAATCAATTATAGTTCTATTCACTTCCTATCCATCTGATATACTCTTTTGGATCTCATCTTCCTAATATTTGTTTTCTTACCATCTCCAGGTCTAGAAGCTGTCACAGCAAATGGAAATGTGCTTGACATGCTTGGAACTTTACGCAAAGACAACACTGGATACGACTTAAAACATTTATTCATCGGTAATTCTCATCATAACCTTGTGCTTATACAGTCACTTCAGTAATAAAAGAGACTTATAGTTATCTCACAGGTAGTGAAGGATCACTTGGTATTGTGACTAAAGTTTCTATACTCACACAACCAAAGATGTCTTCTGTAAACTTAGCCTTCATCGCCTGCAAAGACTTTCTCAGCTGCCAGGTTTTGAATCAGACAACACTGGATACGACTTAAAACATTTATTCATCGGTAATTCTCATCATAACCTTGTCTCTCTTTTTTATATTTATTTCCCTTTCTTTTTCAGAAACTTCTTGTTGAAGCAAAGAGAAATCTTGGAGAGATACTGTCTGCTTTCGAGTTTCTTGATAACAACTCCATGGATTTGGTAAAGCTTTTTACCAACTGTTTGCATTAGTCTTATGATTTTTGCTAACGTGATAATTCATTTGCTAGGTACTTAACCACCTAGACGGTGTCCGTAACCCAGTTTCCTCTTCAGAGAACTTTTACATTTTGATAGAGACAACAGGAAGTGGTGAAACTTATGACAGGTGAAATGAACTTATGCCATTTTTGGTAACAGTTCTCTTTGTCTGATTCAAAAAAACTAATGCAGGGAGAAGCTTGAAGCGTTCCTTTTAAAGTCACTGGAACAAGGTTTAGTCTCTGATGGTGTAATAGCTCAAGACATAAACCAAGCATCTTCTTTTTGGCGCATACGAGAGGTACACACTTAGTATTATATCGCCTTCAGAGAAACCTTGATTTTAAGGAAATATATTTTATACCTTGCAGGGTATAACAGAGGCGTTACAGAAAGCAGGAGCTTGTTACAAGTATGACTTATCCTTACCTGTTGAAGAGATTTACAATATTGTCAACGACCTTAGAGGGAGACTAGGTAAGAAATATATCATATTCCAGTGTTATTTCAATTGTTAACTGCATTCAAACCATGTAAGTCCATGTTTCAGATGGCTTAGCGAATGTCATGGGATATGGTCATCTTGGAGACGGTAATCTTCATTTAAACATCTCAGCCGCGGAATATAACGATAAGGTAAATCAATATATCGACGTGAAACACTTGAAGATGTCCAAAGTAATGAATGTCCTTCACTCTTTTCTTTGCAGCTTTTAGGTTTGATAGAACCTTATGTTTATGAGTGGACATCAAAGCACCGTGGAAGCATCAGTGCAGAACATGGATTAGGTGTAATGAAAGCTAATGAAATCTTCTACAGCAAATCACCAGAAACCGTGAGCATAACAAACAAAACAACGAATCGAACTAACATATCTATAGAGCTTATGGGGTCATTCTTGTCACTCTATTTGCAGGTTGCATTAATGGTATCCCTCAAAAAGTTGCTGGACCCTAAGGGGATTCTCAATCCATACAAAGTTCTCCCTCACTCTTTCTTCTCTCCCTAAGGTGAAAAAAGATTATGCTTTATGAAATTATTGAAAGCACTATCAGTCTATGAGGAGGAATCTATCATCTTTAGTTTTGGGAATCATTGACATTCTTCTTTAAACGAATGCAAGGTGGGGATGAGAGATGATTCTTCAAAAAGAAGAAAATGGGAATATGATGAGGAGCCCAAGTTTGAGCAAGTATGATCGATGCAAAGGAACAGTATAAGCAAGTGTTGATTAAAAAGTCACTTCACTAAAGTATATATGCTTCTTCCATGTTGTTGTCACTGTCTCTTAATATCTTATTAAACATGGGATAAGAAAGAATAAAAACCTGTGGAGCTTACGTGTATTACAAGTTTGCAGTGTACTTAGACTGAAAACTCAGAAAGAGAAGAATCTACCATCTATTTATAATAGCAACTACTGTATCTTCAAGAATCTCTCACATAAAAACCTTATTAAACCAGTTAAAATTGGAAATGGAGTTAAACCGGAACAAAAGGTCTCTCTAGTTTAGGAAATAAAGGCTTTTCCGAAAGTAGATTTTTGGAATGTTTAATGATTATATTCCAAACTGATCGTGATCGCGAGAGTAGCAAAAAGCGTGTAAAGATTCGGTTCTCCAGCACCAGTGGAAAGACATGATAAACGACTTGGGGTTTGATGACTGGACATAGATGCTATGCTTTAAACACAAGATGAAGATGATAATACACTATAAAAAGCTCAAGGATATGGCTAAGGAGACAAACACACACACACACACAATCTTCTCTCTCACACTCATTGTAGTAACTTTTTTAAACACAAATGACAACTTCATCCGAATCAACTCGCAAGGTTGGTTGATTGATTCTTTAATTGTATTAACAATAAGCCTTTTGTTATATCTTCTTTGCCTTGATCATCTCTGTTTTTTTTCTTTTTGTTAGGGCCTGACCAAAATTGCCGCCAATAGAGCTCAGAAAGAGTTCATGGAGTGGCAGACTAACCCTCCTTCTGGTTTCAAGCACAGAGTCTCTGATAATCTCCAAAGGTATATACAGCTTTATATACCCAGTTTTATGTCTTTTCCTTAATATCAAAAAATTAATGATGTGATATTGTAAACTTTCGTGTAAAAGATGGACTATTGAAGTGAAGGGAGCTCCAGGAACTCTTTATGCCAATGAAACTTACCAACTTCTGGTGGAATTTCCTGAGCATTATCCTATGTAAGCTCCACAGGTTATCTTTCAGCATCCAGCTCCACTCCATCCTCATGTTTACAGCAACGGTCACATTTGCTTGGGTAAGAAACAAACACAATGATTCACTCCTGTGTTTCAGAGTCTGATAACAAGAGCTTCTGTGTATATTTTGCTGATGCAGATATTTTGTATGGTTCATGGTCGCCTGCAATGAGACTAAGTTCAATCTGTCTTAGCATTCTCTCAATGCTCTCAAGCTCAGCTGTGAAGGTTTGTTGTGTGTTTGTGCTATTTCCTCTTTTTTTCAAAGGCTGTCACTGTACACTCTTCTTATGATGTTTCTTCTTCTTCTTCTCTTGTACTCATCCTTGCAGCAAAAACCGAAAGACAACGACCACTATTTGAAAAATTGCAAAAATGGAAGATCCCCAAAAGAAACGAGGTGGCGCTACCATGATGACAAAGTATAACATCTCTATGTGATCACTGTGATGTGTACTTTGATATTGTAATTAGTAACTAAATTGTATGATCTCAACTCGAGTTATTGACCTGTTTCAATCTTCAAAACAAGAAGAGTTTCTCTCAGCCTTTTAATCACACTAAAAGATTGTGCAGAAACTATAGAGTCATCAAATAACATAGATTTATTATCAAGTAAAAAAAGAAATGGACTGAATCTTCTGTTGATAAGAGATCATCACCAAGAACTGAGACAATGACTGATCCAAAAGAAGAGACACTTTTGCTCCCATGTATTAATCAATTGAAGCTAAAATGTGTTATCTAAAGTGAAAGGCTGATGATAGACACTCCATGACACGTTACATTCGTAATAAACACTTGAAGGACTACTCAGCATTAGCTTCATCTGTTCCTTGCTCCATTTATAATAACACCTGCAGCCAAAATTTCAACCTTTAGCATGTGACTTAAAGACTATACTGGTGCAACAGAATCAAACATACAGATGCCCTAATATTTAATTCCAGTCGTCCCTATACAAATCTACTAACATTTTAGAGTACTACACCAATAGACTACAAAGGCTAATTCTAATCGCTGTTCCTCAAGATTTACTTCAATATCCAACAACGTCTACGGTCTGTGTACACTGTGACAAGAGCACAGAGAGGTAAATACAAAACCTAATGCTTGAGCGAGCAGAAGAAACTTCAAAAGCCCCTCCTCATGAACCTCAATATAAATCCCAGAACCAAAGTTCCATACAAAAATAAGACATACTGTTCATCATGAATTCCAAGACCTCATATATACTACAATGCAACAAGCTCTATCCACAACACTGCTCACAATAGAATCAGCATACTGTTCCATTCCAATTCCAAGACTTAATAGCTGCTACAATGCAACAAGCGAGCCTCACACTGCTCACAGTCAGAGCTAACGCTTTAGTAGAAGAAAAGCAAACAACTTTATGCTGTTCCTTATAAATTCCAAGACTTTTTAGCTACTATAAACTCAATACACAACACTGCTCACAAGAGCTAACGTTCCATAATAAAAAAGCAGACAGCTTTAAGCAAACCCAGAATCAAACATACTGTTCCTCATCAATTCCAAGATTTAAATAGCTACAACAAAATCTCATACACAACACAGCTCACAATCAGAGCTTAGAAGAGTACCTAAAAAAAGGTCACTCCATATCAACTTTAGCACCAACAGCCTTCAACTTCTCAATGATCTTCTCAGCTTCCTCCTTACTAACTCCTTTCTTCAACAAAGTCGGCGCCTTCTCCACCAAGTCCTTAGCTTCCTTCAACCCCAAATCCGTAACCGCCCTCACCTCCTTGATCACCTTTATCTTCGACGCCGACTCGAACCCTTGTAGCATCACATCGAACGCCGTCTTCGCCTCCGCCTTCTTCTCCTCCCCCTTCCCGGCCGCCGCGGCTCCGGGACCGCCTCCTCCTCCAGATCCCGGAATCGACATCCCGGGCATCATCGCCGCCATCACGGGCATGTCGGTGACTCCTAGCTTCTTCCTGAGGAGCTCGGTGAGGTCCATCGTTTCCAGGAGCGTGAGGTTGGAGAGCTCCGTTACGATTTTGGAGACGTTTTCCGATTGAGATGAGTATCCACGACGAGATTGGATCGGGTTTGACTGGATGGATCTCAAACCTCGTGAGAGATGAGAGGAGATGACTCGTAGGTTCCTCATAGTTTAGTTTCTTCTCTCTCTCTCTAGCAGGCTGGAGAATTCATGTCAGACTGATGAAGTGAGCAAGAGAGCATAAACCCTAACGGACCGAAAGTCATATAAATGGGCCGTTATGGGCCTCTTTGTATTTTGATATTATAGAGAGTGTTAGGATTATTTAGGCCCTAGGCCCAAAACAGCAGTTTAACATAAATAACAGGAATTATTCTAAAATATTTATGGTAGAAACCAAGTTAGTTCATTAGTTTAATTGAAGATTTATTAATTTTTATATAACATAAAATTGGAGTATGAGATTTAAAATGTGATTCATTATCAACTATAACGATTAATAAATAAATTTATACAACATTTTAATATGATGAAAATAAAATTGTTAGATGTGGATTAATAAGTGATGCAAGTAAATCATGATAAAAAGTAGAATTATCATTTGTTGAATGAAGGATGTAATAGAACAATAAATCAACGATAAAATAATAGGAATATATTTCACTATTCTCTTAGCAAAATCAGAAATAACACAACATAAAACTTCAAATGGAAAATTAAAAATACAACATATCACAAACAAATTAAAGCAAACTGTCATTCATACATTTCTTTCCCCACAAAATATTTTTTTTATTCATTTCAATTTCCTCATATAACGAACTCAAGAATTTATCTTCCTGCAGTTCTTCCTGATTTCTCCACTCGAACCCGTCAAGGGAGAGATGTTTCCCATCTTGATCATTGACTCCGCAAACTGCTTGAAAAACTCTCCTTGATCCTCTGCGTACTTCTTTACAAGCTCTCTTGATTTATCGTTGCTGCTGAACAGAACCTGGTCCGAGCTCAGCAAACCCATGTTCTCTACCAAATTCTTGAAGTAGCTGTTGTCGAACTTCGCCGGGCTGACCTTGTCCAACACCGAGAGATTCTGGTCTCCTCCTGATCTTGGACACCTTTGGCGCAAGTTAGCGGCGAAGGATTGTTCCAGTGTCATGTCCGGACGACCGTTTCCAGACTGGTTGTATAGCCTCTGTCTGAAACTCGTGCATCTCGAGAATCCTATGGTGTGACTCCCTGAGAAAGAGTTAAGCAAGGTAGGTAATAGTTATTTTTTTTTTTGTATTGTTACGTGCATGTGAAGTAACTCTGTACAGAGTGTGGAAAGCTTACCGGAGAGAGCGACAAGGTCGGTGACATCGAGTCCTTGACGTTTGAACTTTTTGAGGATTGTCTGGAAAGTATTGTTTGGCGCAGGGATGTTGTTGTTGGAGCCACTCAAGCTTGCACTTCTTGAATCTCTTCTTCCTAATGGAACCATCCAGCTTGGTCCACCAGTCTAAAACCAAGAACCAAAACGAATCAGATGATTTTTTCATTATTGTTATCAAGACAAGAGAGGTTGTGGAGGAGACTTACGAGAACAGAGGAGTCTCTAGCGGCTAGGGTAAGAGCATCAGCGCAAGAGACAGTTCCAGGGCATTCTTTCTCAAGCTGAGCTTTGATCTGGTCAACTACGTCAAATCCACGAGCTGATTTTCTGTTAGGGTTTGAGTTTTTCTCACTCGCTATCCTCCCACTGCTGTCTAGAAGCAAAGAGCCATCACAACCCTACATTTCACAGTTACCTTGCTCAATACGTAATAAACAAAAAAAAAAGAGTTACACGTTAGAAGAAATTAACCAAACCTTAACGAAACAGTCGTGGAAATGAAGTCTTATCAAGGAAGCAGCCATGCGGGTCTCTCTAGCAACAGCTTTAGCTACAACTGATCTCACGATCTCCCCGGCTTGTGGGCATGAATGTGCATAGTAATATGGGGAGAGTTTGCCTCCAGAGCTCTTGTGGCAGAGACAGAGAGGGAGAAAGCAAAGGAGATAAATAACAAGGAGAAAGGTACTGAGTCTTGCCATTACTTTTAACAAGAAGATGAAGAAAGGAGAAAGGCTTTGTGATGAGGAGGGATATATATGAAGTAAGGGGAGAGGAATGAGGTATTTATAGTAAAAGACCTTGAAGAAGAAGTAAGAAGTGGAGTTGTTACTAGCTAAATCTCGAGATTTAAAAGAAGATTAAAAGCGACAAAAGTTAAGGTTTGGTACCCAACATTGCATGCTAAGTTTGACTAATTAACCTCCTTTTTGGTTTAATTATTTACAATTTGATTTGACTTAGTTTTAATATATGAAAGTTGATCTTTATCCATATGTTAACGACTCATAACAATAACTTAAAAGACCTTTAACTCTTTATTTCTCTTGTAGAAGTAAATTAAAAGCCAAGAAAAACAAGTATGAACAGAATAATCAAATTCAAAAAGAAAGAAAGAAAACACCAATATAATGCCTAGATGTAACTAAATCTAAAAGAAGAAATGGAAATAAGTAATTTTTACTTTTGAAAATAAATAATATACATAGACAGAGACAAATTTAAAAGGCTAGCGTAGTGAGAAAGAGAAGAGAGTAGGAAAAGATTCTAACTACTAGTTTGACAAAAACAAAAGTTCTTCAAGTGTCAATCATTGTTTGACTTATGAACACATTCTTGTTCTTGTAACCAAAGCAAAATAGAGGAAGCTTTCTTGTCTTTTTCTGTCATAACACATGCATCTGCAGGTAAAAAAGCAATCTTCACGTGAACTTTCAACTTTTTGACTCTAGTAGAAACTATACAATGAAGGCGAGGACGAGAGGTCCCATGAGAATTGATAGGCAAAAGCATTGTTGATGTCTTGAGTAGCTCTGTCCACTTCTGCTCACCTCTTTACAAAGACCATAGCAAATATATTACATTGAAATTTTCTCTGGTGAGATCCATAAACAACACTTAAAGAAACATTGAGCTCTGTCCTTGATTCCTCATAAATGAATACTTTCTTCTTTTTGTAATGCTGATAGTTTCTAGGAAGCCTGATAAGTGACATGCCTTGCAATGTACCAGTGCCAAGCTGCGTCCATATGTGAACATAACAGTGACTTTGTGTGGATACACAGCGCGACTGCTTTGAGATTAGAAGTAGAGAATCAAGAACGGAGTAGAAGACTATAAATAAGATGAATATTTTGTTTCTCACAAACTTAAAATTATAAATAATCTTCTGCAACTTTAAGCTACTTGATTATGTAGAAAAAAGGTTTAAAAAACCTCAAATGATCAAATGAAAACATTTAGAAAATCTTCATAAAATGTAAAGAACAAGAAGCTAGTCTTCAAGAACCCTTCTTCATTAAACGAGACAACTGGTTCAGGAATTGGCTTATGAACATCTACAAGCTTTTGAGTCTGCCAAGTTGTCTTGTCTATAATCTCAAATGCAAGTGTTGAAAGAGTTCCTCTGGTGTTCTTGGAGAAAAAACATCTCTCTCTCTCTCTCTGGATGAGGTTTTAGTGTTGCAGGACTTAGAGTAGAAGCTCTGAAGCGAGTCTCTTCAGAGACTCGGATACTTTAATAAGATCAGAATCTGAATGTCCCGCGG
>NW_026616566.1:0-23706 GCF_000801105.2 Raphanus sativus | reverse complement strand
CACTTTTTATCCAGATGATTCCAGATTAGCCGTTTCGGACATATGGCAATAGCTTCATGATTCTTATCAACCAGGATGAACCACAATCTAAGAAGCTTTATTTGGAACCACTAATAAGTGGAGAATAACCAGGAAGTTGAACAAATTATTATTTTGTATGATCTGAGTGTAAATGAAGATTAAAGGAGACTAAAAAGAGATTAAGAGATTGAAAAGTCTAGAAATGATTCTCAGATGTAATAGTAACCAGATGTAATAGTAACCAGAGACATAACTTTCTTAATCATATTAATGTGATGAGATTACAAATATATAGTAAGAGAGAGATCAATGGTTTGCGCAAATGAACCTAGACAAACTACTATGTAAAGCATGTGAAGTCAACAAGGCAGGCTGGCTTGGTTTGAAATGAATGGCTGAGATAGCACACATGCTTTGGACCTTTACAGCCTGTCCAAAGCTGGAGTGGCGCGCCTCTTCCTTCCCTTTGTGTGCAACGGTCTGATCACTGTGCTAAGACTCTCTTTCAAACCAAACCACTTGCCATCTCTCCTCACTTGCTTAGGTAACTTCTTTTCACCTTTCACTATTACAGTAACTTCTTATTTACTGTGGTAACTAAAAGTTACTGTAATAGTGCCAACTCCAACTATGCTCAACTCTTCTTCTCTTCTCTTATTATTCTTCATCTCAACACTCCCCCTCAAGCTTGACCATATGGAACAAGTCAAGCTTGGAAAGCCATGAGATCTTCCTCATTAAAAACCTCACCAAGGAAAACCCATTGGGACAAAACCTTGATGAGGGAAAAAGAGTGAAGACCTCATAGCTAAGGGATCAGCTCCTCTTGCTCAAATCAATGAGGCCCAACCTGATATGGATGGACTCCATTGTCTTCTGCCTCGCAGCCTTGGTGAACACATCAGCCAACTGATCTTCACTTCTAGTGTAACATGGTAAGATCACTCCAAGCACAATCATCTGTCTGACCTTGTGGCAATCAACTTCTATGTGCTTGGTCCTCTCATGGAACACTGAGTTAGATGCAATGTGAATAGCTGCTTGGTTATCACAATGCATAGTCATGGGTGTAGCTTGATCAATCTCCAAGTGCTTCAGAATTCCCTTGATCCACACAAGCTCATTTGTTAGCTTCAGCATGGCTCTATACTCAGCTTCAGCACTAGAACAGGAGACCACCTTCTGCTTCTTACTCTTCCAAGTAACCAAGTTCCCACCAATGAAAGTGCAATAGCCAGTGGTTGATCTTCTATCAGCTCTATCTCCTGCCCAATCAGCATCACAATAGCCCACCACTTCTGTACTCTTGTTGCAACCCATCCAAACTCCAAGACCTTGTGTACCATTCAGATACATCAATAGTCTTTCCACCATGCGCCAGTGATGCTCTTTTGGAGCTTGCATATGCTGGCTTACCTGATTCACAGCAAAACATATATCAGGCCGAGTAATTGTTAAGTAAATCAACTTACCTACAAGCTTTCTATAAAGCTTGGGATCATGGAAGAGTTTGCTATCTTCAATCTCCCCCTCACGTGGAACCTTGTACCCATCCTCCATGGGCATCTTAGCTACCTTGCCTCCATATGCACCTGCATCTTTCAAAAGATCAAGTGTATATTTCCTTTGAGAGATAAACAATCCTTCCTTGGCTCTACACAGCTCAATACCAAGGAAGTATTTCATCTCTCCTAAGTCTTTAATATCAAAGACAGATTTTAGAAACTCCTTAGTAGCCTTGATACCTGTTTTATCAGAACCAGTAATGATAATATCATCTACATATACAAGGATCACAATGATACCTGAGGATGTGACCAGTGTAAAGAGAGTATTATCAAGTTCTGACTTCCTGAAACCTCTACCATTCAAGGTTGTGCTCAGTTTGTGGTACCAAGCTCTAGGAGGTTGCTTGAGACCATAGATTGCCTTCTTTAATCTCAAGACATTTCCCTTCTTCACTGTTGACAAGAAGCAATAAAAAGGATGTGTGATCTTGAAGAAGTAGAGGAAATAAAGAGATAAAGCCATTCGGATGGTTGAAGAAATATTTTATCTGTTAAGACTTGTGGAGCAAGTCCATCCGTACAGACTTGGAGTCTAAGACACAATTCAAACTAATCTACTCTACAAGGCGTGAAGGATTTATTTAATATTGCAAGATGAGTGTGTAGAGAAGAGGAGCCGTTGGAAGTAAGGACAAGGAGGAGGCAAGTTGATAATTTAAATACATTATAAGAGTCACATGGTCTCCATGACGTTGGGAGATGTCACTTTCCACCAAGACCAGTCACTTTCACGGATCAGCACACAAAGAAGACCATCTTTGTTTAATATAATTCCTTTTGTCTTGTTTGATTTGATTTTTCCTATTTAACTACATTGTATGAACACCAAATCAATTAAGGAAATAAAATTCCTCTCTTTGTCACTCTCTTATTGTCGCCATGCTCTCTCTTTTATGTCTCAATTTTCTTCATCTAAACTAGCTTAATTCTCATTGCCTAAACTCTAATAATTCTCATAAAATTCTCATGGTATCAGAGCAATAAGCTCTTGAAACCTAATCTCTTCCGCAAATCAGTTACTCTGTTCTGTTTTTATTTTCTTTCTTTTATTTTTCTCTCTGTTCTTGAGTTGTTCTTGCTGTTCTTGATGGATATGGCAGAAAACTCAAAGATGGTTGTGATTCCAGTTACTCTCAAGGGAGCTAACTACTTACATTGGGCTAGGCTTGCTAAGACAGCTCTTGGAGGCAGAGGTCTTTGGGAGATTGTTGAAGAGGGCAGGCCACAAAAGAAAACCATCCTAGGAGAGGATGGCAAAGAGGTTGTTGTAGCTGATGCAGGCGCCAAGAAGAAAGGTCAGGAGGACCAGCTGGTGTTATCTATCCTTCAGCACAGCCTTGATCCCTCACTCCAAGAAGGTTACTCCTATTGTGAAACTTCCAAGGAGCTGTGGGATACACTCCAAAAGGTGTATGGAAACAAATCCAACATCAGTAGGGTCTTTGAAGTCAAGAAGGCTATCAATACACTCAGTCAAGAGGATACTGATTTTGATAAGCACTTTGGGAAGTTCAGATCCTTGTGGGCTGAACTTGAGATGCTCAGGCCAGCAACTATTGATCCTGATGTCCTTAACCAAAGAAGAGAGCAGGATAAAGTCTTTGCTTTGCTACAAACCCTCCATTCAAGCTATGGTGACCTTATCAAGCACATCCTAAGAAACAAGGAGCTGCCTTCTCTAGATGAAGTATGTGGTGAGATTCAAAAGGAGCAAGGCTCAGTGGGTCTCTTTGGAGGAGGAAAGAAGGACTTGATACTCGCCAATCAGGCTGATGGAGCAGCAAACAAAAGCTCTTACAAACCAGAAGAGAAGAAGGTGTGGATCTGTGATCATTGCAAAAAGAAAGGTCATGGCAAAGACAAGTGCTGGATACTCCATCCCCACCTCAAGCCACAGAAGTTCAAGACAGGATACAATGATGTCAAAGCAAACTTCTCTGGTGATATTGGTGAACCATCTGCACACAACACCATGCGCCAGATCAGTGAGACTTGTGAGGGCAAGGGAGGGGCTTCCAGCAGTGGCTCAGCCTTAAGGAACAATCAAGATGAGACCATCAGGAGGTCTGATATTGAGGCTCTCATCAAACTCCTTAAGGAGAACTCTGGTAACTTACTTGGTACTTCTTTACATGCTACTGCCTGTGGTACTTCCTTGAAAGCTATAACTAATTTTAATTTGGCAAAACCATTAGTTATAGATTCAGGAGCTAGTCACCACATGATAAGTGATTTAAAACTGATTAAAAACATTGTCCCTGCCTTAGGAAATGTTACAATAGCTAATGGTGAAAGAGTACCAATTAAAGGAGTAGGTGATCTTAAGTTGTTTAATAAAGATTCTAAAGCTTTTTATATGCCTAGTTTCACCTCCAATCTGTTATCAGTTAAAAGAGCCACTAATGACTTGAATTGCAGTGTTACTTTCACTCCTAATGATGTCTACTTTCAGGATATTGAGACTAGTAGGTTGCTTGGCAAAGGTGTCACCAAGGGAGACTTGTACTTGCTTGAAGACACTGAGCTTGCTGCTGATTTATCCCATGCTTTAAATTCTATTTCTGATTTCCCTAAAGATGTATTGTGGCATGCTAGATTAGGACATCCTCATTCTAGAGCCTTAAACATTATGTTGCCTAGTATTTCCTTTAAAAGTGATTGTGAGGCTTGTATCTTAGGCAAACATTGCAAATCTGTTTTCTCTAGATCAAGTACTATTTATGAAAATTGCTTTGACCTGATTCATTCTGATGTGTGGACTGCCCCATGCTTATCTAGAGAGCATCATAAGTATTTTGTGACTTTTATAGATGAGAAATCAAAATATACTTGGATCACCTTGATGCAATCTAAAAATAGGGTCTTAGAAGCTTTCATAAATTTTCAAAATTATGTATCTAACCATTTCAATGCCAAGATAAAAATTTTGAGATCAGATAATGGAGGAGAATACACAAGCAATGCATTTAAACAACACTTGGCCAAATATGGGATGATCCATCAAACTAGCTGCCCATACACTCCACAACAAAATGGTGTAGCTGAGAGGAAGAATAGACATCTCATGGAGGTGGCCAGGAGCATGATGTTCCATACCAGTATGCCTAAAAGATATTGGGGAGATGCAGTACTTACAGCTTGCTATTTAATCAATAGAACTCCCACCAGGATTCTTCAAGATCAATCTCCTTATCAGGTACTGAACAAAACCAGACCATCTATAGAACATATGCGTGTGTTTGGGTGTCTTTGTTTTGTTTTGATACCAGGAGAACAAAGAGATAAGCTGTCTGCCAGAAGCACCAAAGCAGTCTTTATTGGCTATTCTCCTCACCAAAAGGGCTACAAATGTTTTGTACCAGAGACTAGGAGAGTCTTGATATCAAGGGATGTGAAGTTTGTAGAATCTAGAGGCTATTATGATGGAAAGAGTTGGGATGAGCTCAAAGATCTTTCTCAATCAGCCTCGGATAGAGCAGACAACCTTAGGAGAGTAATGGAGAGCCTGGGAGTCAGTATGCCTTCTCTACCTAGGGTGGAAGCAATTCCAGAGAGTGCACCATCTACTGGTGCTGATAATATTGAAGTCACTCATCCTGATCATGAGGGGGGCAGTGAAAGTGTTGAGCATCCTGCGCAAGATCAAGAAAGCTCAATGGCTCATGATCAAGATGAGAGACACTCTGAACCAGTTGCTGATACTCAAGAGGAGGCGCCAAGCACTGGACATGAACCTGAGCAGACCACTGCACCTTTGAGAAGGAGTACAAGGATCAGGAAGCCAGCCTCAAACTGGAACAATACAAGAGTCTACTTCAATGCTGAAGCTGTAGCTCATCCAATCAGTGCAACCTGTTCTCTTGCTCAATATCCAGAAGAGCATCAAGTCTTTATGAGTGAGCTGGATCAGGAATATATTCCAAGAACATATGAAGAAGCTATGCAACACAAGGAATGGAATGCATCTGTGGGTGATGAGATGGGCGCCATGGAAAAGAATGGTACATGGTTTGAAACTGAACTCCCTAAGGGCAAGAAAGCAGTGACAAGTAGGCTCCTCTTTACCATAAAATATGGGGCTAATGGAAAGCCAGAAAGGAGAAAGACAAGGCTGGTTGCAAGGGGATATACTCAAGTCTATGGTGAAGATTATTTAGACACATTTGCACCAGTGGCTAAGCTGCACACTATAAGAATTGTCTTGTCTCTTGCTGTCAACCTTGAGTGGGATTTATGGCAGATGGATGTGAAGAATGCCTTTCTTCAAGGAGAATTGGAGGATGAAGTCTACATGAGGCCACCTCCTGGTCTTGAGAACATGGTAAAACCAGGAAATGTTCTCAGATTAAGGAAGGCAATCTATGGCTTGAAGCAATCTCCGAGGGCCTGGTATCATAAGCTAAGCACCACACTCAATGGGAGAGGATTTGTAAAATCAGAAGCTGATCACACCCTCTTCACTCTAACCAGCAAGGAAGGTATTGTGGTTATTCTAGTCTATGTGGATGACATTATCATTACTGGTAGCAACAAGGAAGGTATTCTCTCAACTAAAACTTTTCTTAAAAATGCTTTTGATATCAAAGATTTGGGAGAGTTGAAGTACTTCCTTGGGATTGAAATTTGCCGCTCTAAAGAGGGGCTATTTTTATCTCAAAGGAAGTACACACTTGATATTTTAAATGAGGCAGGAAACCTTGGGAGTAGACAAGCCAAGACTCCATTGGAAGAAGGCTACAAGGTGCTGCGAGAGGGGGAGTATGAATCTACTCCATTTGATGATATCAAAAAGTATAGAAGAATGGTGGGCAAGCTTATCTATCTAACAATCACCAGACCTGATGTGTGCTTTGCTGTGAACCAAGTAAGCCAACACATGGGAGCTCCTAAAGTGCATCATTGGAACATGGTGGAGAGGATCTTAAGGTACCTAAGAGAGGCGCCTGGTCAAGGAGTATGGATGGCATGTAACAAGAGCACTGAGGTTGTTGGATATTGTGATGCTGATTGGGCTGGAGACAGAGTTGATAGGAGATCAACCACAGGCTATTGCACCTTTATTGGAGGGAACCTGGTCACATGGAAGAGCAAGAAGCAGAAGGTGGTGTCTTGTTCAAGTGCTGAGGCAGAGTATAGGTCAATGAGAAAGCTCACAAGTGAGCTTATATGGATCAAGGGGCTGCTAAGAGACTTGGGGATCGAGATCAACACACCAATGACTATGCTGAAAGAATGTTAAGACTAGAAGTATGGAGAGATGGTTGAGAGAGAATGGCGAGAGTGAGAGACAAAGAGAATGAAACACATAATTCTTGATATCAAATATGGTGAGCATACAAGGTTTATTTAAAGGGAAACAAAACCTAAGAAAGTAATAAACAAAGGAAACAATAAACAAGTCTGTCGATGATCAGTGAGGAGCAGAGTGAGCAGAGTGAAAGTGACTGGTCCTAACGGTTGGGAGGACCACTCTTTCCTTAACCAAACTCGTGACCATTCTCCTCATCGCCAACCACTTCACTTGGCGAGTTTCTTCTTCACTTCTTCTCATCACTTAAACCTTCTCATTAATCAACTACTTAACTTGTCCACCTTGTACTCCAAGCTAGGTGATAAACTTGGTTCACAAGCAATGATCATCCTTTGCTCTCTTACGCTTGATCTGATCCCTCTTTACTCTTGATGCTTCATCTCAACACTCCCCCTCAAGCTTGACCATGTGGAACAAGTCAAGCTTGGAAGACCATGAAGCATTCCCTCATTAAAACCTTGATATGCAAAACCCAGTGGGACAAAAACATATCAAGGAAAGAGTAGAACACTTCATGGAGAGGGGATCACTGAGATGAAAGGTCTACAAGTCCAAGCTTTGAATGAATGAACTCGCAGACTTTAGAGCTTGCAGCCTTGGTGAAGATATCTGCCAACTGATCCTCACTTCTGGTGTAGCATGGAAGTATAACCTTCTGCTCAACCGCTTGCCTCACTTTGTGACAATCAACCTCAATGTGTTTGGTTCTCTCATGGAAGACAGAGTTGCTGGCAATGTGTATAGCTGCCTGGTTGTCACAATGCATGGTGATAGGTGTTGTGAACTCAATTCCCAAATCCTTAAGCAACCCCTTGATCCAGATCAACTCACTTGTCAGCTTCCTCATTGCCCTGTACTCAGCTTCACCACTAGAACAAGACACCACCTTTTGCTTCTTGCTCTTCCAAGTCACCAAATTGCCTCCAATGAAAGTGCAATAGCCAGTAGTTGATCTCCTATCAACTCTATCTCCTGCCCAATCAGCATCACAGTATCCAACTATCTCAGTGCTCTTATTGCACCCCATCCAGATTCCTTGTCCTGGTGCTTCTCTTAGATACCTTAGAATCCTCTCAACCATGCCCCAATGATGAACTTTTGGTGCTTGCATCTGCTGGCTCACTTGGTTCACGGCAAAGCATATATCTGGCCTTGTGATGGTTAGATAGATGAGTTTTCCCACCATTCTTCTGTACCTCTTGACATCTTCAAATGGTTTATCCTCAAACTCCCCCTTGCGCAATACTTTGTACCCATCTTCCAATGGAGTCTTTGCTTTCTTTGCACCTAGATCACCTGCCTCACTCAACATATCAAGTGTGTACTTTCTCTGGTTTAAGAATAGCCCCTCTTTAGATCGGCATATCTCAATCCCTAGAAAGTACTTTAGTTCTCCCAAGTCTTTGATATCAAATGAGGATTTAAGAAAAGCCTTAGTTAAGATGATACCTTCTTTATCACTGCCTGTAATGATAATGTCATCCACATATATTGTTGACATGAAAGCATACAAGGCATGAAGGCTTACAAGATGAATAAGAGTGGACAAGATAAGCAAGAGTGGTCTCGGATGGTTATGAAGTGTGTTGCAAGGTTATCCGTACAAGACTTGATCCACACGGTATCAACTTAGTCTAAACAGCAAGGAAACCAAATAAACTTGCTAAGTATTGGTTTAGAAGGAGAGGAGACCGTTGGAGGATCAAGACAAGGAGGAAGATGTCGGCAACATTAAAATACAATAGAAGTCACATGTTCCTCTCTCCTTGGAGCCGTTTGAGACCTGTCACTATCTCGGCCAGTTCCTTGAGAAGACCAGCTTAGTTTAATCTAATTCTTATTGTCTTGACTTGGCCTGATATGGCTTTAAATATATGTTGTATGCAAGCTATTTTTGATTAAGGGAAATACAATTCCTCTTCTCTCATACTTTGCGCAATCTCTCTCTCTCTCTCTCTCTCTCGAATTATCCCTTCACTTCTCACACTGTTCTTGATAAATCACCTCATATATTCTCTTAATCCATACAATTTAACATGGTATCAGAGCATCAAAGCTCTTGAAACCTATTCTAAACTTCCGCAAACTCTGTTCTTGTTCATCTCATCTTTGTTCTTAACTTTCTCTCTCCTGTTCTTGGCGATTTGAAAGAAAGATGGAGGAAAGCAACAACAACAACAACAAACACCTCAACATACCTGTGACCTTGAAAGGGATTAACTATCTCTTCTGGGCCAGGATGGTGAAGAGAGCCCTTGGAGGAAAAGGTTTATGGAAGTATGCAACAACAGCATCAGCTCCAAAACAAACCGGCCAAGGAGAAGATGGAAAGGAGAAGGTGGTAGCTGATGAAGAGAAATGGGAACAAGAAGATCTCATGGTGCTCTCAGCTCTCCTTAGCTCACTTGAACCAGCAATTATGGAGTCTTACTCTTACTGTGAGACTACCAAGCAGTTGTGGGACACCCTCTACAAGGTTTATGGGAATGTCTCCAACCTCACCAAGGTCTTTGAAGTGAAGAAAGCCCTCAATGGTCTCAGTCAAGGAGATGTGGAGTTTCAGCCTCACTTTGGCAAGTTCAGGTCTCTTTGGGCAGAGCTGGAGATATTAAGACCCCACACTGTGGACAATGATATCCTCCTAGCTAGGCGTGAAGAAGATAAAGTCTTTGGGATGCTGCTCACACTCAACTCATCCTATGGTGGCCTTATCAAGCATATCCTAAGGGCGGATAAGCTTCCAGACTTAGATGATGTTTGTGCTCAAATCCAGAAGGAAGAAGGGTCAGTAAGCCTATTTGGAACCAAGGGAGACTTGAGCATGGCTCACCAGGCTGAGGAAGTGGTCGCCAACAAAGCTGCTTACAAACATGAGGATAGGAAGTCATTGATCTGTGACCACTGCAAGAAGAAGGGTCATCTCAAAGACAAGTGCTGGATCCTACATCCCCACCTGAAGCCAAACAAGTTCAAGGAGACAAGAACTCAGTACCAGGATGCAAGAGCCAACTTCTCAGCTGATGGAGTTGAGCCAGCAACGCCAAACTCAGTCTGCTCCAACAACAACCATGGTGGAGGAAGCGCAATGGCTTCAACATCAGTGTACAACACACCAAGGACCAACATAGATGAGCTGCTTAAGAAGTCTGACTTGGAAGCTCTCATCAAGGCCCTAAAAGAATCTGGTATCTCTAGAACCCTTGGGATCTCTCTTAATGCTTCTCACACTGCTGGTGATGTTTTAAATGTTTTAAAATCAGCTAAACCTTTGATAATCGACTCTGGTGCTTCTCATCACATGATTAGTGATTTGAACCTGATTAAAAACATTGAACCAGTGATAGGAAATGTGATGATAGCTAATGGTGATAAAATCCCAATAAAAGGTGTAGGAGATCTTAGGCTGTTTGATAAAGACTCTAAAGCTTTTTACATGCCCACCTTTGCCTCAAACTTGCTATCTGTTAAGAGGGTCACTACTGATTTAAATTGTCAAGTTACTTTCACTCCTAACAGTGTATCTTTTCAGGATATTGATTCTAGTAAGTTGCTTGGAAAAGGTGTCACCAAGGGGGACTTGTACTTGCTTGAGGACACAAGACCAGCTTCTGATTTATCTACTGCTTTTGTTTCTGTCTCTGAATTCCCTAAAGATGTAATGTGGCATGCTAGATTAGGTCATCCTCACTCGCATGCTTTGAACATCCTGTTGCCTAGTATTAATTTTAAAAGTGATTGTGAAGCTTGTATATTAGGAAAACATTGTAGAAATGTGTTTCCTAAATCCAAGACTATCTATGAAAATTGCTTTGATTTAATACATTCTGATGTGTGGACTGCTCCATGTGCATCTAGAGAACAGCATAAGTACTTTGTGACATTCATAGATGAAAAATCCAAGTATACTTGGATCACATTGTTACAATCTAAAGATAGGGTGCTAGAAGCTTTTAAAAATTTCCAAAACTATATTACTAACCATTTCAATGTCAAGATTAAAATTCTTAGATCAGATAATGGTGGTGAATACACTAGCACAGCCTTCAAACAACACTTAGCTGCACACGGAATTATCCAACAAACTAGCTGCCCTTACACTCCACAACAAAATGGTGTGGCTGAGAGGAAGAATAGACACCTTATGGAGGTGGCCAGGAGTATCATGTTCCACGCCAATGTCCCTAAAAGATTTTGGGGAGATGCAGTGGTCACTGCTACCTACCTAATCAACCGCACACCTACAAGGGTTCTACTTGATTCCACACCATATGAGGTACTGAACAAAACCAAACCATCTATAGACCATTTGCGGGTGTTTGGGTGTGTGTGTTTTGTTTTTATTCCAGGAGAACTGAGGAACAAGTTAGAAGCTAAAAGCACAAAGGCCATGTTCATTGGCTACTCTACATCTCAGAAAGGATACAAGTGCTATGTTCCAGATACAAGGAGGGTCCTAGTATCAAAGGATGTTAAGTTCCTGGAATCAAAGGGGTATTATGCTGAGAGGAGTTGGGAAGAACTAAAGAATCTATCTCAATCTGCCTCGGACAGAGCTAATAACCTCAGAGTTATTATGGAAAGGCTTGGGATCAGTTTGCCAAACTCACCAGCCCCGGTCAGAGAGGTTCCAACACAAGCTGAAGAAGGTGTTGAGATCACTCATCTTGATCATGAAGGGGGTGATAGAACTGAGCAGCAGCCTGCGCAAGCTCAACCTGAAGAAAGCTCAGTATCTCATGATCAAGATGAGAGATCAGGAGCTGAGGAACAGATGGGAGAGCCAAGTGGAATCAATGATGAGGCTGAACCTGAGCTGATACATCCAAGAAGGAGTACAAGAGTCAGGAAACCAGCTTCTGATTGGAGTAAAACAAGAGTATACTTCAATGCTGAGGCTGTAGCACAACCCATTAGTGCTGTATGCTCACTAGCTCACTATCCAGCTGAGCACCAAGCCTTCATCACCGAAGTAGATCAAGAATGGATTCCAAAGACATATGAGGAAGCCATGCAAGATGAGGAGTGGGGAGCATCTGTTGGAGATGAGATGGGAGCTATGGAAAAGAATGGAACATACTTTGAAAGTGAGCTTCCCAAAGGAAAGAAAGCAGTGACAAGCCGGCTTCTCTTCACAATCAAGTATGGAGCCAATGGAAAGCCAGAGAGGAAGAAAACCAGACTGGTGGCAAGAGGCTACACTCAAGTTTATGGTGAAGATTACTTGGATACATTTGCACCAGTGGCAAAACTTCACACCATAAGAATCTTACTCTCCCTTGCGGTCAACTTAGAGTGGGACTTGTGGCAGATGGATGTGAAGAATGCATTTCTTCAAGGAGAGTTAGATGATGAAGTATACATGAGACCTCCTCCTGGCCTTGAAGACATGGTGAAACCAGGAAATGTGCTTAGACTCAGGAAGGCCATCTACGGATTGAAACAATCTCCAAGAGCATGGTACCACAAGCTAAGTTCAACATTGAATGGAAGAGGTTTTGTGAAGTCTCAAGCAGACCACTCTCTCTTCACTCTCACCAGCAAGGAAGGTATCATAGTCATACTGGTATATGTTGATGATATAATCATCACTGGTAGCAACAAGGAAGGTATCATCTCAACTAAATCTTTTCTCAAATCTACTTTTGATATTAAGGATTTGGGAGAGTTAAGGTACTTCCTAGGGATTGAATTTTGCCGCTCTAAAGAGGGGCTGTTCATATCTCAAAGGAAGTACACACTTGATATCTTGAATGAGGCAGGAACCATTGGAAGCAAACAGGCCAAAACACCATTGGAAGAAGGCTACAAGGTACTGCGAGAGGGGGAGTATGAAGCTACTCCATTCAAAGATGTCAAGAAGTATAGAAGAATGGTGGGCAAGCTTATCTATCTAACCATCACCAGACCTGATGTATGTTTTGCTGTGAACCAAGTAAGCCAGCACATGGGATCTCCTAAGGTGCATCACTGGAACATGGTGGAAAGGATCTTAAGATACTTGAGAGAGGCGCCTGGTCAAGGAGTGTGGATGGCATGTAACAAGAACACTGAAGTGGTTGGGTACTGTGATGCTGATTGGGCTGGAGATAGGGTTGATAGAAGATCAACTACAGGCTATTGCACTTTCATTGGAGGGAATCTGGTCACATGGAAGAGCAAGAAGCAGAAGGTGGTATCATGTTCAAGTGCTGAGGCAGAGTATAGATCAATGAGGAAGCTTACAAGTGAGCTTATATGGATCAAGGGATTGCTAAAGGACTTGGGGATCGAGATCAACACACCAATGACTATGCATTGTGACAACCAGGCGGCAATACACATTGCATCCAACTCAGTCTTCCATGAGAGAACCAAACACATAGAAGTAGACTGCCACAAGGTGAGACAAGCAGTGGAGCAGCAAGTGATCCTCCCATGCTACACAAGAAGTGAAGACCAGCTAGCTGATATCTTCACAAAGGCAGCAAGTACTAAGGTTTGTGAGTCCATCCATCCGAGGATGGGACTCATAGATATCTCATGTCACTGATCTCTCCTCCATGAAGTGATCTACTCTTTTTCCTTGGCTTGGATTTTATCCCACTGGGTTTTGCCTAGCTAAGGTTTTAATGAGGGATTGCTTCATGGCTTCCAAGCTTGACTTGTTCCATATGGTCAAGCTTGAGGGGGAGTGTTGACATGAAAGCATACAAGGCATGAAGGCTTACAAGATGAATAAGAGTGGACAAGATAAGCAAGAGTGGTCTCGGATGGTTATGAAGTGTGTTGCAAGGTTATCCGTACAAGACTTGATCCACACGGTATCAACTTAGTCTAAACAGCAAGGAAACCAAATAAACTTGCTAAGTATTGGTTTAGAAGGAGAGGAGACCGTTGGAGGATCAAGACAAGGAGGAAGATGTCGGCAACATTAAAATACAATAGAAGTCACATGTTCCTCTCTCCTTGGAGCCGTTTGAGACCTGTCACTATCTCGGCCAGTTCCTTGAGAAGACCAGCTTAGTTTAATCTAATTCTTATTGTCTTGACTTGGCCTGATATGGCTTTAAATATATGTTGTATGCAAGCTATTTTTGATTAAGGGAAATACAATTCCTCTTCTCTCATACTTTGCGCAATCTCTCTCTCTCTCTCTCTCTCTCGAATTATCCCTTCACTTCTCACACTGTTCTTGATAAATCACCTCATATATTCTCTTAATCCATACAATTTAACATATATGAGGATGACTATGATACCTTGTTCCGTGGTCAGTGTAAACAAAGTGTGATCAGCTTCAGACTTGTTGAACCCTCTTCCATTGAGTGTTGTGCTGAGCTTGTGGTACCAGGCTCTTGGGGATTGCTTTAACCCATAGATTGCTTTCCTTAGCCTGAGAACATTTCCTGGTTGTACAAGATCTTCCATACCAGGAGGTGGCCTCATATAGACTTCATCTTCTAGTTCACCTTGTAGGAAAGCATTCTTGACATCCATCTGCCATAGATCCCATTCTAGGTTCACTGCCAGTGAGAGAACCACTCTGATCGTGTGTAGCTTTGCCACTGGTGCAAAGGTATCCAGGTAATCTTCTCCATAGACTTGAGTGTAGCCTCTTGCTACAAGTCTTGTCTTCCTCCTTTCTGGCTTTCCATTTGCTTGATACTTGATGGTAAAGAGGAGTCTGCTTGTTACTACCTTCTTGCCTTTGGGGAGTTTGGTCTCATACCATGTACCATTTTTGATCATAGCCCCAACCTCATCTCCAACTGACTCACGCCACTCATCCAATGCCATAGCTTCTTCATAAGACCTTGGGATGTATTCTTCATCTAAGCTGATCATGAAAGCTTGATGTTCCACTGGATACTGAGCTAGAGAACACACTGCTTGAGTTGGATGAGCTACTGCTTGATTGTTGAAGTACACTCTTGTATTTGTCCAGTTTGAGGCTGGTCTTCTCTCCCTTGTGCTTCTCCTAAGCATTGGTTGAGCTACCTGTTCCTCTTCCACATTCTGGTTCTCTACTATGTGTTCCCCACCTTGTTGCTCCTCAGCTGGTGTATTTGCATTTCCATCCTGATCATGAACCTGATCACTGTGTGGTGATGCTTCTTGATTCCCCCCTTCAGGATTAGGATGGGAATCCTCACTTGCCGGAGTGCCCTCTTCACTCACAGCTGCTGGAGGTGGATTTCCTGCTCCAGCACTCTCATTGTCAGAACCACCAGCTCCATCACTTTGATTTTGACTTGGCTGAGGCATATGGATGCCAAGAGACTCCATAATTCTTCTCAAATTGTTTGCCCTATCAGTGGATGATTGAGAGAGGTCCTTGAGCTCATCCCAACTCTTCTCCTCATAAAACCCTCTTGATTCCACAAACTTGACATCTCTTGACACATGAACCCTCCTCATGTTGGGATCATAGCATTTGTAGCCTTTCTGAGTGGTAGAGTAGCCAATGAATACAGCCTTAGTGCTTCTGGCCTCTAGTTTGTTCCGCTGCATACCTGGCTGTAACACATAACACAAGCACCCAAATACACGCAAGTGATCAAGGGAGGGTTTCTTGTTGTTCAATACCTCATATGGAGTGAGGTCATCTAGTACTCTTGTTGGGGTTCTATTGATAAGGTAACATGCTGTCATGACTGCATCACTCCAGAAACGTTTGGGCACATTGGTATAGAACATCATACACCTTGCCACTTCCATCAAATGTCTATTCTTCCTCTCAGCTACACCATTTTGTTGTGGTGTATAAGGGCAACTTGTTTGATGGATGATGCCGTGTTTGGCAAGGTGATTTTTGAATGCATGACTTGTGTATTCTCCTCCATTATCTGACCTGAATACTTTGATCTTAACATTGAATTGGTTAGTTATATAGTTTTGAAAATTTATGAAAGCATCTAGCACCCTATCTTTGGTCTGAATCATGGTAAGCCAAGTGTATTTCGATTTTTGATCAATAAAGGTGACAAAATACTTATGATTCTCCCTAGATATGCATGGTGCAGTCCACACATCAGAATGAATAAGATCAAAGCAGTGTTCATAAATCGTGGAAGACTTAGGAAACACAGTCTTGCAATGTTTGCCAAGAATACAAGCTTCACAGCCATCATTTTTAAAAGAAACATTAGGCAATAAAAGGTTCAGAGCCCTAGAGTGTGGATGACCTAGTCTAGCATGCCATAATACATTATTGTTAACAGGAATTGAAATGAAAGCAGTAGATAAATCAGCTGCTGGCTTGATGTCTTCAAGAAGGTACAAGTCTCCCTTGCTCACACCATTGCCAAGCAACCTACTAGTCTCAATATCCTGAAACATAACCTCATTAGGACTAAATATCACTTTGCAATTTAAATCATTAGTGACCTTTTTCACAGATAACAGATTAGATGCAAAGGATGGCATATAAAAGGCACTAGTATCTTTTTCAAACAGTTTAAGAGTTCCAACACCTCTAATTGGTATCTTATCCCCATTTGCAATCATCACATTTCCTAGAGCAGGTTTAACATTACTAATCAACCTAGAATCACTAATCATGTGATGAGAAGCTCCTGAATCAATTACAAGAGGCTTAACACAACTAGTTTCATGAGTTGAAGTAATGCAAGCAATAGGAGATTGTAAGGATGCATTAAGAGAGATACCAAGTGTGTTACCAGAGTTGTCCTTGAGGACTTTGATGAGAGCCTGAAGGTCTGACCTCCTAATAGTCTCATCCTGAGCAGTTCCCATGGCTGAACTCCCACTGAATGTTAAGGCCTTTCCATCACCAGGAACCATTGCTTGCTTTGGTGTAGATGAACCTCCCATCTCACCAGAGAAATGGGCTCTAGCATCAGCATATGGAGTCCTGAACTTCTGAGGCTTGAGATGTGGGTGGAGGATCCAGCATTTGTCCTTGCCGTGACCCTTCTTCTTGCAGTGATCACACACCCACACTTTCTTCTCTTCTGGTTTGTAAGAGCCCTTGTTTGCCACGCCCATCTCTTCTTCTTCTTTGGCTTGGTTTGCAAGGATAAGAGCTCCTTTTCCTCCAAAGAGCCCCACAGAGCCCTTCTCCTTTTGAATCTGAGCACAAACATCATCAAGAGATGGGAGACTCACTCCCCTTAGGATGTGTTTGATTAGGTCATTATACCCGGGGTTGAGAGTGAACAGCAAAGCAAAGACTTTGTCTTGTTCTCTTCTCTCATTCAACACATCAGGGTCCAAGGTTGCTGGTCTCAACATTTCCAGCTCTGCCCAAAGGGATCTGAACTTCCCAAAATGTTTATCAAACTCAGTATCCTCCTGACACAAGTTATTGATAGCCCTCTTGACTTCATACACACGGTTGATGTTGGAGACATTACCAAACACCTTCTTGAGTGTGTCCCACAAGTCTTTGGAAGTCTCACAGTAGTCATAGGCTTCCAAGATTGTTGGTTCCAGGCTGTGTTGAAGAATGGACAGAACCAGGAGATCCTCTTGAACTCTCTTTTTGTTCCTAGCATCCGCATCAGCTTCCACCACCTCCTTACCATCCTCTCCTAGGATAGTCTTCTTCTTGGTGTCTAAGCCTTCTTCAACAACTCCCCAGAGACCTCTGCCTCCTAGAGCTGTCTTGGTTAGCCGCGCCCAGTGTAAGTAGTTACCTCCTTTGAGAGTAACTGGAATAGTCACCATTCTTGAGTTTTCATGAGAGGAACCAGAGGAATCCATAAGAACAGCTCAAGAATAGTTGAACAAGGTGTTTTGAAAAGAAAGAAAGAAAGAGAACTGTCAAGAACAGTTTGAACACACTTTGCTATTTTTGGTAAAATCTGGAGATGAACTTGAAGAACACCTCAAGAACACCAAGAACTTTGCCAAAAATAGAACTAGAACAAGAACAAGATGTCTCACGGGTGAAAAGAAATAGAGAAATCAGAGAATGTGTTTGCGGAAGTGTTAGGTCTCAAGAGCTTAATGCTCTGATACCATGAAAGAATGTTAAGACTAGAAGTATGGAGAGATGGTTGAGAGAGAATGGCGAGAGTGAGAGACAAAGAGAATGAAACACATAATTCTTGATATCAAATATGGTGAGCATACAAGGTTTATTTAAAGGGAAACAAAACCTAAGAAAGTAATAAACAAAGGAAACAATAAACAAGTCTGTCGATGATCAGTGAGGAGCAGAGTGAGCAGAGTGAAAGTGACTGGTCCTAACGGTTGGGAGGACCACTCTTTCCTTAACCAAACTCGTGACCATTCTCCTCATCGCCAACCACTTCACTTGGCGAGTTTCTTCTTCACTTCTTCTCATCACTTAAACCTTCTCATTAATCAACTACTTAACTTGTCCACCTTGTACTCCAAGCTAGGTGATAAACTTGGTTCACAAGCAATGATCATCCTTTGCTCTCTTACGCTTGATCTGATCCCTCTTTACTCTTGATGCTTCATCTCAACATATGCATTGTGACAACCAGGCTGCAATACACATTGCATCCAATTCAGTCTTTCATGAGAGGACAAAACACATAGAAGTGGACTGCCACAAGGTGAGACAAGCAGTGGTGCAGCAAGTGATTCTTCCATGCTACACTAGAAGTGAAGATCAACTAGCTGATATCTTCACCAAGGCAGCCAGCAGCAAGGTTTGTGAGTTCATTCATCCTAAGCTTGGACTCATAGACCTCACTTGTCACTGATCCTCTTAGCCATGAAGTGTTCTACTCTTTTTCCTTGGCTTGGTTTTTATCCCAAGTGGTTTTTCCAAGCTAAAGGTTTTAATGAGGGAATGCTTCATGGTTTCCAAGCTTGACCAGTTCCTATGGTCAAGCTTGAGGGGGAGTGTTGACAAGAAGCAATAAAAAGGATGTGTGATCTTGAAGAAGTAGAGGAAATAAAGAGATAAAGCCATTCGGATGGTTGAAGAAATATTTTATCTGTTAAGACTTGTGGAGCAAGTCCATCCGTACAGACTTGGAGTCTAAGACACAATTCAAACTAATCTACTCTACAAGGCGTGAAGGATTTATTTAATATTGCAAGATGAGTGTGTAGAGAAGAGGAGCCGTTGGAAGTAAGGACAAGGAGGAGGCAAGTTGATAATTTAAATACATTATAAGAGTCACATGGTCTCCATGACGTTGGGAGATGTCACTTTCCACCAAGACCAGTCACTTTCACGGATCAGCACACAAAGAAGACCATCTTTGTTTAATATAATTCCTTTTGTCTTGTTTGATTTGATTTTTCCTATTTAACTACATTGTATGAACACCAAATCAATTAAGGAAATAAAATTCCTCTCTTTGTCACTCTCTTATTGTCGCCATGCTCTCTCTTTTATGTCTCAATTTTCTTCATCTAAACTAGCTTAATTCTCATTGCCTAAACTCTAATAATTCTCATAAAATTCTCATTCACTAGATGCTCAAGACCAGGAGGTGGCAACATATATACTTCATCTTCTAGCTCTCCTTGTAGAAAAGCATTCTTGACATCCATTTGCCAAAGATCCCACTCAAGGTTCACAGCCAATGATAAGACAACTCGGATTGTATGGAGTTTGGCCACTGGTGCAAATGTATCAATGTAGTCCTCTCCATATGTTTGAGTGAACCCTCTTGCCACCAATCTTGTCTTGCGCCTATCTATCTTTCCATTTGGTAGATACTTGATAGTAAAAATCCACCTACTAGATACAGCCCTCTTTCCCTTTGGCAAAGCACTCTCATACCATGTATCATTCTTGATCATAGCATCTGCCTCAGCATTGACTGAGTCTCTCCACTCTTGTATAAGCATTGCTTCTTCATAGCTCCTTGGAACATAACTCTCATCCAAGCTCACTTGAAAGGCACAATGCTCTTCTGGGTATTGAGCAAAGGAACACACAGCTTGAGAAGGATGCTCCACAGCCTGAGCATTGTAGTACACTCTCGTGTTTACCCAGTTGGAAGCATCCCTCTTAACTCTTGTGCTCCTTCTCAAGGTTGGTGCTGGAACATCTTGTACTACTGGCTCGGATTGTTCTTGTTCTTGCACCACTGGTTCAGATACTTCCCCACTTTCTTCACTAGCTGTTGACTGACTTTCTTCAGCTCCATCACTAGCTACCACACCTTGATCATGAGAACCACCTGAGCTCTCTTCTCCACTTGAACTCTCTCCCCCCACATGATCAAGGTTGGTAGGTTCCTGATCCACTTCTTGACCTCTTGGGGTTGTTCTTGCTGTAGTTACCCGAGACTGATCCTGGGTCATATTGATTCCAAGCCCCTCTAAGATGGTTCTCAATGTAGAAGCTCTATCTGAGGTAAGATCCTTCAAATCTTCCTGATTCTGCTCCTCATAATAACCTCTTTCTTCTATGAATTTCACTTCTCTTGATACTAACACTCTTCTTGTGTCAGGATCATAGCATTTGTACCCCTTTTGTGTGTGGGAATATCCCACAAACATTGCCTTCTTACTTCTTGCTTCCAGCTTGTTTCTCATCTCACTAGGCACCATCACATAGCACAAACATCCAAACACTCTCATATGCTCCAAGGAAGGTTTGTAGTTGTTCAATACCTCAAATGGAGCCTGCCCTTTCAAGACCAGTGTAGGAGTTCGGTTGATCAGATAGCATGCTGTGACCACAGCATCACTCCAAAATCTCTTAGGAACCTTAGACTGAAGCATCAATGTCCTTGCCACTTCCATGAGGTGCCTGTTTTTCCTTTCAGCTACACCATTCTGTTGTGGTGTGTAAGGACAACTTGTTTGCTGCAAGATTCCATGAGAAGAGAGGTGTTGCTTGAAGGCATTTCCAGTGTACTCCCCACCATTATCAGACCTGAGAATTTTAATCTTGGCATGATATTGGTTAGTCACATAAGCTTGAAAATTTTTAAATGCATCAAGCACCCTATCTTTGGTTGGAATAAGTGTTAGCCAGGTGTATTTAGATTTTTCATCAATGAACGAGACATAATACTTATGAGAATCTCTAGACAAGCAAGGAGCAGTCCAAACATCAGAGTGAATAAGATCAAAGCAGTTCTCATAAACAGTAGAAGAGTTTGGAAAACAGTTTTACAATGCTTGCCTAAAATACAAGCCTCACAATCATTATTCTCAAAAGAAACACCTGGTAACATCAGTTTAAAAGCCTTATTATGAGGGTGTCCTAGTCTAGCATGCCACAATGCATCTTTGCTTAAACTAGTAGCAGAAGTCGAAGTAAAAGAGCAGCTAAAGCTTGAAATAGGAGCAAGATCTTCAAGTAAGTATAGTTCTCCTTTGGTCACTCCTTTTCCAATCAACTTGCTGCTTTTAATATCCTAAAACTTTACATCATCAGGACTAAAGATAACATTACATTGCAAATCAGTTGCACATCTTTTAACTGATAATAAATTTGAAGCAAAATCAGGCATATAAAGAGCTTTAGACTCTTTATCAAACAGTTTAAGACTTCCTATTCCTCTAATAGGAATCCTATCACCATTTGCAATCATCACATGACCATCATGAGGAAGAATGTCTCTAATCAACCTAGTGTCACTTATCATGTGATGAGATGCACCAGAATCAACTATCAATGGCTTTGATGCATGAGACTTAGCAATGAGAGCAAGAATGCTAGATGGTTTGAAATGATGAGCATGATCTGTCCTAGCAAGATTAGCAATACTAGAAACTTTATGCACATCTTTCAACCTATCAACCATGCTATCAATGCTATCAAAATTCACAGGATTATCTATCATCCTAGCACCAAATGAATAACCAAAGTAGTTACCAGAGTTACCATTCTCCTTGAAGAGCTTTATGAGGGCATCAAGGTCGGATCTCTTGATGTATTCCTGATCAGGGTTGTTGCGGATGGTAGGTGCACCAGAGTAGGCTACCAGAGACTTCCCATCACAAGTATCTCCCCTTGTCACCTCTTGACTCTTACTAGTACCAGCTCCACTTGATCCTCCACTTGCACACTCTGACATATGAGCTCTTGCTTCCCGGTCCTTCATGAACTTAGCTGGCTTCAAATGGGGGTGGAGAATCCAGCAGCTACTCTTCTTGTGACCATGCTTCTTACAATGGTCACAATTCCCATTGAACTTCTCATATTTGCCTTGTATTGCTTTATTAGCTTGCGGACCTTCACCATGTTCAGCTTGAGATGCTTGATTAGCCAATGATAGCTCTCCCTTTCTTCCAAATAAGCCAATGGAGCCCTGCTCCTTTTGAATCCGAGAGCATACTTCTTCCAAGTCCGGGAGATCATCATCTCTCAACATGTGCTGAATGAGACCATTGTATGCTGGATTAAGTGTCAACAACAGACCAAAGACCTTGTCGTGTTCCCTTCTCTTGTTAAGCTCCTCAGCATCAGTAGTGGTCGGCCTCAGCATCTCTAGCTCTGACCATAGAGACCTAAATCTTCCGAGATGCTTAGTGAACTCCATGTCTTCTTGTGCAAGGCTATTGATTGCTTGCTTCACTTCAAAGACTCTACTGAGGTTTGAAGTGTTTCCATAAACCTTTTTCAAGGTATCCCATAGCTCCTTAGCTGACTCACAGTAGCTATAAGCATCCAAGATGGATGGTTCCAATGAAGCGTGCAGGAAAGACATCACAAGCATATCTTCCTGCTCCCACTTCTCTACATCATCACTTGAGACTTCCTCCTTGTCTCTCCTCAACTCTCCGAGCTTTGGAGCTTCACCCTTGGTGATGTGACTCCATAAACCCTTGCAACCCACTGTGGTTCTCACCATCCGAGACCACACAAGATAATTGGTTCCCTTGAACACAACAGCAACTTTCATATGCATACTTCCTTCCATATCTAAAATCACAACGATCCTAGTACTTCAACTCTTCACACACTAAGCTTTCTCAACCCACAAACAAGTTTCTATCTTGCCAAAGATATCAACTTGAACCGCAAAGACTAGAGCAAACACCTTTCTACACCTAGCTACCCGATTGTATCTCCTTCAAAGATATCAAACTTGAACTGAGTAACCTTAGCTTGAACTGGCTGGAAATGATCTTGAGCTTGAGTCTTCACACCACGAACGTAAGTAGCACACTTCTCTAGCTTCAACAAACTAGAAATGTTTAGTTTTGAACTTGAGAATCTTCACACAGCCCGGAAAGAGAAGAACTTTGAAGAACAGCAGCAAGAACACCAAGAACACCAAGTTTCTCTTTGGATCTTCACTAAGGAATCACCAAAGAGCTCACACGAACTCAGATTGTCTTCAACCTGGCTCTGATACCATATTATTTTGTATGATCTGAGTGTAAATGAAGATTAAAGGAGACTAAAAAGAGATTAAGAGATTGAAAAGTCTAGAAATGATTCTCAGATGTAATAGTAACCAGATGTAATAGTAACCAGAGACATAACTTTCTTAATCATATTAATGTGATGAGATTACAAATATATAGTAAGAGAGAGATCAATGGTTTGCGCAAATGAACCTAGACAAAACTACTATGTAAAGCATGTGAAGTCAACAAGGCAGGCTGGCTTGGTTTGAAATGAATGGCTGAGATAGCACACATGCTTTGGACCTTTACAGCCTGTCCAAAGCTGGAGTGGCGCGCCTCTTCCTTCCCTTTGTGTGCAACGGTCTGATCACTGTGCTAAGACTCTCTTTCAAACCAAACCACTTGCCCATCTCTCCTCACTTGCTTAGGTAACTTCTTTCACCTTTCACTATTACAGTAACTTCTTATTTACTGTGGTAACTAAAAGTTACTGTAATAGTGCCAACTCCAACTATGCTCAACTCTTCTTCTCTTCTCTTATTATTACTTCATCTCAACACA
>NW_026616565.1:0-23707 GCF_000801105.2 Raphanus sativus | reverse complement strand
ATTTATAACAATTGATATGCATATTTGATATCACCATTATTCTGAATATGTGAAATGTATGGGAAAAATCAAGGTTGAAGGATCCGACGAAGTTGTAACTTGCGAAGGAATGGGCAAAAGGAACCCAAGTGACAGAAAAATGCACGCAAACCTATGTATATTGCTGAAAAGAACCCTTTACATTAATCTAATATATAATCTTAATTTATCACTTATGCATAACTATATATCTGTAAACTAATTGTAAAGTAGATTTGCCTACCTTAGAAGCACACAAATATTCAATTGCTTCCATCGCACTCCATTGTTATCCTCACAGTCTATTGGATTAGTTTTGTATACACATTGATACTTTAATCATGATCTTCCTATTAGACTATAGTAAACAATCACTATCAGGCCATTATTCTACACAAAAAAAAAAATTACTATGCATAAACATGAGATCAATTTATAATCCTTAAAGGATAAAACATAAACCATAAACCTATCCAAGCCAATAAATCTTGAATTGTCAATAAACCTAAAGTCTAAAATTTAGTTGGAAGAGAAGACTTAAAGACAGTCCAATAAAAGAGACACACGCCCCATAAGACTGGGGCCAGTGTGAGAAATAAAGCCAAGTGTAAGGAACACAAAGAACCAAACACACTTTACTCTTTCCCCATGTCTCTCTCTTTCAAATGACGTAAAGCAAAGCACAGACTTTGCTTCCCCAGAAGAATTACCAATCCAAGAAACGCTAATGATTCCTCACAATCCATTAAAACAATTCATCTCCCTAAACCCCATTCTCTCCTTGATTCTCTCTGACTGCACCTGCTTTATACCATATATACTATTTTATATGGTAAGAAGAAGAAAGAGGAGAAGAAAAACAGAGCAAACCTGGGAAAGTCAGGGGAGAATCTGCTGGAGGGTTTGTTGGATTGCATCTATGACATCTCTGCAGCTCTGGCTTTCTCTAGGATGACTGATTCAGCTTACAGAGTAACACCACCTCCAGGCTCGCCCAATGGCGTATCCACAACCTCTCTTCTTCCACTTACCGCAAGGTCCGATCCTTTCAAGATGGGTCTTTGGAACTGGGTACTCTTCTCTCTCCTTTCTTTTTATTTCACCTGACCAATAAATGATCCGACATGATGATGATGATGGAATGGAAAAAAAGTGGACACACCTTTTTTTGTAGTAGTTGATGATAATAATCCAAATTTGATATTGACACTAATGGTGGGTGTTGATTTAAGGCATTTGTCTGTAGAGAAAAGCAAGATGCTATTAAATGTTAAGTTGTATCCAGAAAGTATCCAACCTCTCCAGAGAAAACCCACCTGTTGCTTCCTTTGTTCTTCGTGTTGTCTCTTCTTCTGGTGAGAGGAAAGCTTTTTCTCATCCAGGTAAGAGACAAGAACATCTTGCTTTGTTTCTGTTACAATCACAAAATAATCAGAATTAAAAAAAAGTACTGTTTACTCGAATGCAGAAGTAATAGATAAGAAGATCAAGACTAACGAAGATTTCCTCTGGACCATTGAAGTTCCCTTTAACTGGAAAAAATCATCATCGACGTCGAGTTTCTTGACCTCAAAGTTCTGTCTCAAGATGTAAGTTTGTGTCTCTCATCACTTTTTTACTTACAAATTTGACAGAACTTTGTTTCTTTCTTCTTGAAATTGATATTTACCTTGATGACTTGGCAGAGTGGAGAGTTCTACTCGATTTGGGCAGACGTTCAACGCAGAACCAATCAGAAGTTACAGCGGTGACATCCCTAGGACGTATGTTGACAGAAAGCATCTACACAGACGTAACGATCAATGCCTCTGTGGAAGCATCGGAGCAACCGAGCTGTTCTAGCAGCCCGTTCAACTGTTTTTCCGCAGCATGTTTCTACATGACCTGAAAGAGAAAGAACTGTCAGCCGTAAAACATACCGGACATGCCTCTCGATGCTTGCCGAGCGTTCCTCGGTTACATCTACGGAAACATCCAGAGCGAAGAGTTTCTAACGCACAGGTTGGCGCTTCTCCAAGCAGCTGATAAGTATGACATTGCTGATCTGAAAGACGCGTGCCACTGAGTCTTGTGGAGGATATAGACGCGAAGAATGTGCTTGAGAGGCTGCAGAACGCTTATCTCTACCAGTTGCCTGAACTGAAGGCAAGCTGCATGAGGTATCTTGTTGAAAGTTTGGGAAGATAGTGAATCCGCGAGGAGTTCAATATATTCATGCAGTGCGCAGACAGAGATTTGATATCTGAAGTCTTCCACGAAGTCCCTCAGTACATGGAAAGTTTTAGAATGTGGTATTTGTTATTACAAGAACATTTATTTATGGACTCTGTTTGCTTTTTGGGTGCAGAAGGATTTGTTGGTCTTTTATGTACAGATTAAAAGTATGGGATTGGATTGTTGGTGGTGGGGGGTTTTAACTCAAACCTCCAACAAATATTTTTGTCCTTGCAAAAAGGTTAAAAAAACAGCAAGCAATGTAAATTCATGATTTGATTGAATGCAAAACTTCAAGTTTGAATCGTTGACCTATAAAAACTACTACTGTATATTACTTTTTTTTTATCAGATTTGAAATCATGTTGCAGCTTGATTCTGAGTAGGAATTGTAGGAGATATGAGGCAAAGAGATACTATTAATATGAAAGGCTTATTCTAAACTTAGGCCAAGTTAAAAGAGCTAATAAGCAAATCCTTGACCTACTAACTATCTGTTATAAGTTTTTATGCCCTTTTCTAGTAAATTTTTTAAATCATGTTGCAGCAATTACTACAAGTTGGTTCATGATTCTGAGTAGCAAGTGCAGGGGATATGATACTACTAGTATAGTATTGATGAAAGGCTTATTCTAAAAATAGGCCAAGCTAAAGCAAATCTCTCATATATATATACGGTAGGAACATTTCATCATAGGAGCAAATCTACAGGATTAATCCTCAGTTAATTTCACAGAACCAAGCAAATTCATGGAGTTTATCTGTCAATCAAGTCCTATATAAGTGATCCTAGATGTAGTAGTAGTGGTCGGCAAAATCAGAGACATATCAAAGAGTAAACAAAAAACTTCCTCCTATGAGATGTCAAAATTTTACATTATATTGCGTAGATTAACAGTAGTTTCAGAGGGGGTCCTTCAAAATTAAAATTGAAATGGATGAAGAAAGAAAGAAAGCACGTGAGAATCAGACCAAGAAAATAATCGCAAAACGAGTTCCGGAGCAGCAAAGACTTACATTATTGATAACTATCACCAGAATCGGCCTTCTTCCTCTTTCCAATTCGAATCTGTGAGGGAATCTCCCTTGTTCGTTCCATAAAAGATGCGGCCAAAGAATAAAATAATCGACCACGCAAAACAGTTCAAGTATTCCATAGAAGGCTTAACCAAACTTTTTCGAAATTTCATAACGTCATTCGCTACTAATGGGCCTCTTGGCTCAATAACAAGATTCATGGGCTTAGTTTTTTTATATAATATTCAAACTTGGCGACTTCATATAGTTGTTTATCTCTGATTTGTTTCTTATGTGAACAGAGTCGTTACATTCCTCTCTTTTGCTGTTTGCTTATGTCTGATTTGTTTTATATAGGTTTTGTTGAAGTTTAACAAGTCGATATGCCAGAGGCTACTGAGTCTTCAACTGAACCTAAGGCTTAATCAAGCCCATTAAAGACAGACTCATGAGATGTCTGATGGCAAGGTTCAGTTCAGAGGAAAAATATCCGTCCCACCTTACCGCTAATCTGGTTAGATATGGTTTTGATATGAAAATTTTGCATTAAGAAACCATATTATCATATAAAAACTTTGTTGTACTATATTCCGCTTTTTAATTTCTGTTGTTTATTTTCTTTCTTCATCTCTTTCCCTTTTTATTAGTTTTTCCAACAAAATCAGTGTATCTCTTTTCAGTACTTGTGCTCTCTTATTCCCAAAGCTTCATTTCACTTCTGCATGATTGGCGTTGAGGTTTCGAGGACTGCTCAGCGACATTATGTGTTGTTTATGTTATTGGCTCCTATCCTATGGTTTTATATCTCCATTGCTTCTGTTTTGCTATCGTAGCAGCAGATGTTTTTAGCGCAGTTTGGCCTTTGTTTATTGCCTAATGTAAACAATCTCTCCAGCTATGGAGGCTAATGATTTATAAAATTGTTGTTTGATCAAAAAAAAAAATTCTGTTGTTTATTTTCTTTCTTCCTCTGTTTCCCTTTGTAATAAGTTGTTCAACAACATCAGTGTATCTCTTTTCAGAAAATGGTAAGCGTAACATTTTACCAAAAAAACAGTTAGTTGTACTTGTCATCAATCTACAACAACAATATTATTGTTAAAGTTCTCTAAGAAAAATATTGTTTTCATCTTGCATGCTGCAGCACAATACACTAGTGAAAGTACTAGTCTCAGAGAGAATCAATACATAAACATTTGTACCCTTTTAACACTAGACTCTGCCCTTTTTATATTTAAAAAGAAGAAACACAGTTCACTGGACTGTTACAATTCTGTGTACTCTTTACCTTTAGTGTCAAAAGTACAAGTGTTTATAGCTTCCTATAGATGGATGTCATGAAACTAAGAATTCGTATCAGGAATGAACTTTGTGTATGTATATAGCAGCTTGTAGATAGCTTTAAAAAAAAGTTCACTTATAGATTTCTAGCTTTAGGTTTCTTCATTTGCAAGTAATACACCAAATTCCTTATCACCTGCCTCATCTAGTAGTCACATGTCTCCTCCTTCATTCCTGAATCCTTTATTTTCATTTACATCATCTCTAGGAAGCACATAGAAAAGTTCCCTGTGCTCTACATACATATCTATAGAGGAGTTTATGATCTCACAAACAGACTGTTGCAAAGAAAGATAATCTTTATTAGGCATGTTTGTCTTATATTATGCAAATCAATGATGACAGAAACAAAAAAAAACACGATTAAATTTTTAACATATCATATAATATAAAACCAACATTTGAACTGTCCTTTAATTATGAATCAGAGGTAGAAAAACTCTCATATATTCATCAAGGACATGAGAGTTGTTTTTTTTTTTTTTTTTTGCTAAAATTTGGGGCAAAGGATATGAGAGTTTCACTGTGATCGATCAACATCACTTCAACGGTTGATTTGTCTTTACTAAACCAGTGGTCCGGTACACCTTTGATATCGATCTTTCTCATATGGTTGCTTTGCAGATCATAACAGAGAATTTGAAAGGGAGAAACCAAATCTGTCGGTATCAAGAAAACCTTGCCACTTCGACTTGTACCTCTGACAACGAATTCAACGTTTGTGACAAAATCTAGCTGACAAGGCTTCAAGACCAGTCTCTTACTCGACCATTTTTTGTTTGCGGCATCTTCCAATGCCCATAAATCAAGCATACCCTTGTCTCTAAGATTGGTCTGGTCAACAACAGTTGCTTTGCCACTATACTCTACAAGACACACATTCTTCATCTTTGGAGGAGGAGGCAGGTCCTCCGCAAGAGGTACTTGGATCATCTTGAACTTATGGGATCTAATACGGAAACTCACAAGCATACACTCATCAGCAGCAGTCCAACCCAAGTAATATATAACCCCGTCGATACACACGCCTCCTCTGGCCGCAGTATGAGGAATAAAGTCCGAGGAGGAAGTGGATTCGCCTTTCCCCAGGAACCTTCTCCTCGTCTTCCAGGTTTGAGGACAAAGACCCGATGACGGGACCTTACCTCTTGCGTATCGGTCAAAAGGACACCAACTGCTTTTTACCGATTTGTAACAGGGTCGTGTCCGAAATAGTAGGAGATGGTGCCAATGGTACTGGATTTGAAGGCAGGAGGTAAAGTGACAAGCTGTCTGATGGCAGGGTTAAAGATAAGCGGCGTTTTTCCATAGGTTGTCGTAGCACATGATCAAGCCGCGTAGATTTTGGCAGATGTAGCCGCCTCTCATCCGTGGGATGGTGAGGTCAACTACAAAGGAAGAAGAAGAGGGAGTATCACTGTTAGCGTCTGGAACCAATGATAGCGTTACAGAGCTATGTTGGTCATTGACATCCTGCAAACACATGAAAAGATGAGGGCATTGTCGGGTTGGGACAGTGAGGAAACTGTCTCATGGTGAACTGATGAGGGATGACCAAAGCTTTGAGACGCACTTGAACCTCATCAGTGATTTAGCAGGCAGTCTCGTAAGGATCTCCTCCGTGACCACATGCATAGGAATAGGCATCTCTGACAAAAGCTTTGAGAAACTCATCAATGGTTTAGCAGGTAGTCTCGTAAGGACCTCCTCCGTCACCACATGCATAGGGATATGCATCTCCATCTCTGGTGAAAGTGCAAGTGGATACCAATGAAATGACTCTTGAATCTTTCTCTATAGAAATTTCCTTTATTTAAGAATCCTTTAGACAATCTATCTAGATCTGTCTAATTCGATTTACTCAACGTCACAGATCGACTTGAGACGAACCAATTCTTAAACTACCCAAGCTCTAAAGGCTGACAAACTTCACCTTTAAGCTATACTCAGATCGCAGTCAAGAACACACTCTTGCTCGTCTATCTTAATTCCAAAAGCGTAACATAGACCCCCTGCTAGTTACATTCTTATATACTCTGTTACACAAGATCTTCTTGTTCCTAGTATCTTGTTAATGTGATCTTCGTGACTGCTTTGTGCCAAAGCATCACTCATCCAATCAGCGGTAGCCACCTCATCGTTCAGTAACAACTCGAACCGGTATGTGGCACATCAAACCGTCTGGGTAAACCATCCTCTGTTTTTCATTGAACCAGCTCTAATTCCAGAGCTAACATTCTCCCCCTTTTTATCTGAATGTAGCAACCTCTGCAACCTGCAATCACAAACCAAGCAAACATAGACTAATGTTCAAAGTACCAGGTTAGTGTACACAAAACCAGTGACCTTAGAATCCTTCGAAGCATAAAACCATGATACTTCCATAGATGGTCTGATTATTACATCCGAAGAAACACAAAGCCATCAAAGATGAAAATGAGGCTAGTTCGACATCCTAAGAACACAGAAACACAGCAGCGGAAACATAACAACAACTTGAAAAGCTAGCTACGCTTGTTTCAACTTCAGGCACCACGGGTACTAGTACCATCTCCTTCATATTCTCCCCCTGCAGAGATGCACAAGCAGATAAAAACATTAGTGTCAAGTACACAAGTTCAAGAAAGAAAAACGTTACTCCCCTAGAAGATCCTTACTCCTCAGACGCATGCGAAGGGCCTTGAGATCTGTAATGAGCTCCTCGATGTCTTCCTCGAGATTTGGAGCACGAGAGACACTTCCTGAACCTAATCCGGCTTTGATGTCCTTGACGACATGTTTCTGAAACCCCGTCTCATCTACATCCTGTTTGTCAGGTGGTATGTTACGCTGGTACAGTAGAACTTGCTGGATGAGGTTTGGAAAGATGATCCGACGCTTCTTGTCAGCCTCAGTGTTATCAGCCATCGACACGACTTGGTCATAGACCAGCTTCCCAAAGTCAAACCCGCGACTGACATACATCATGTAGAGAAAGCGCAGACGCTCAGAGTTCATAGCAGTGTAGCTTGTGGTTGGGATCCAGTTAGAGCACACCGGTTTGTACAGGACCTGATTCGTGGCAGTTAACCACTTCGAGCTCATGTCTTCTCTGCGCTTGACGCGTCCCTGAGTGAGAAACACACACACACGATCAATATTTTCTTCACGCCAGCTCGGGTCCTCTTCAAACCCAGGAATGCAAAACATGGCATTGAGCAAACTTGGAGAAAAGACCACCATGGACCCTCGAACATATACTGCTACCCCATCATCTCGCGGCTCAGCATCAGGCAGGTTTGCTATGAACTCCCGAACTACTGTGGGCTGAAAAGCCATACTGTCAAAGACCGTGTAGATGAGTCCTGCTTCAGCAACTACAAGACGCACATCGGCTAGGTTTTCATCTGTGACATCCAAACTCTGTTGAGGAAGGAATTTTCGGAGTAACAGAGCCTCGAATCGCTGAGCAGCTGCAGTAGTGATGAATCGTGCAGAGATCGGACGTATCGAAGACTGGATGAGAGCAGGGGTTTCTTGAGCTCTAGCTAGGAAGGTAGCTCGACTGGCTTCGTACCTTTCATTGAGTGGAATCAACTCAATCTCTTCAAAAGTCTCTTGAGCTACCTCAGCTGGATCTTGATCCTCTTCCTGATCGATTATCTCCGTTTCGGTTTCAGATGGTTCAGAGACTTGATCAGATTCGTTACCTTCAGAGAGAGACTCAATCTCCGGCACTGTTGCTTGAGAGCGAGATCTTGATTGAGAATTGCGACGGGACGCTTTCGAGAGTTCTTGCGAGAGACGCGGCTGTTGCTAGGCGGCGTTGACACTGGCGGAGACGACGAGTTGACACTGTCATCACGCGGAGGATTGAGACGGAGGCTTCGTCGGTTTTGCATGGTGGCGTTGTGAGGAGAAGAGAGTGACTTCGATGATGTCAAAGTGTGGCATAAAGAATGAAACCCTACATCACTTGACAAACATATTAAGAAGCCCAATAGTGCTAGCCCATTAGTTCTCAAGGGAAAACATCAACTATACTCATTAGTTCACAATGAAATCGAGAAGCCCAAGACCTGTTTCAAATAATTAGAACCCAAACACTCATAAGCAGGACACATTCGTTTTAAAGAATAAGAGTGGGAAAACTTGTACTTTCAAGAACTTGTCTCCAACCAAGAGTTACTTTGTCTGTGATTTCAGCAGAGATATATGAATATTTACAGAGGTATGACCAAGGAGAGTAGGTATGACTAGCCTAGGAAGATTAAGTCAAAGTCTCATCACAAATTAACGAATGAAAATCAATGTATCAACCCTAATTTGTAGTTGTTTCTCAGCCGAGTAGCTGTCACAAACTAGATTACTGGAAGTGAACCTCTAAGCTATCTCTTTCATCAACTTAGTTCCCTGTTAATGACTTGCAATATTGACTTCACCTCTTCCTCTACGGTGCACTTGAGTTTTTTTTTTTTTTAATTTCTTTCATCATCAGACTCATGATCTCATCAATTCAAAGAGCGCCACCAGATACAAAGTGTTGCTGCACCCTGATCCACGACGAGTGACTTGATGAGAGTGAGTCTGCCTAATCGGATCACAGGCTACAAAGTGTTGTAGCACCCTGTCCCACAATGAGTGTTCGTCACTTCAGGCCTTTAGTGGTATTACACAACTTTTTCTGCAATTAACACAATACTCTGTTCTTATTGGTTTCTAAGCCCATCCAGACAGTGATCGATGCTCAGAATGAGAATGGGGTGACATCCTAATCCAAGACGAGTGTCCTTCATATTGGGAGCAAGTTACTAAGATGACTCAGGGAAAAATTAAGGGTTCACTACAATAATTTGTTGATACAAGTTTTTGGATGGTGTGACTCAACATGAGACTTGTTCTACCTAAGCTTATCTACTCCCTTGGTCAGTTTCACATTCAAGCTGAGAGATCAACAATTCCCAACGCCTTCCGGAGTCCCAGAAAGGTGTTGAAATCGAGAGGCTTAGTAAAGATATCAGCCAGTTGGTTTTCAGTGGAGACATGTTCAATGACTATCAGTTTCAATTCCACTAATTCTCTAACAAAGTGGTGTCTAAGATCTATGTGCTTAGTACGAGAGTGTTGAACTGGGTTCTTTGTCAGATTAATGGCACTCATGTTATCACAGTGAACTAGCATAGATTCAGTATGGTACCCGTAATCGACAAGCATTTGTCTCATCCAAAGTAGCTGGGTGCAGCAACTTCCAAGGGCTATGTACTCGGCTTCAGCTGTGGATAGTGAGACACAATTCTGTTTCTTGCTATGCCAAGACACCATGTTGTTCCCCAAGAAGAAACACCCACCAGAGGTACTCCTCCTATCATCAACACATCCTGCCCAGTCCGCATCACAATATCCTGCAAGATTAATGTTAGTCTCAAAGGTATAATGTAAGCCAAAGTCAAGAGTGCCCTTCACATATTTGATCACCCGTTTGAGAGCATTCATGTGTGATTCTCTCGGTGAAGCTTGATATCTTGCACAAATACCTACACTGAGGCATAAGTCTGGGCGACTAGCTGTTAGATAGAGCAAACTCCCGATCATGGCTCTATACAGCTTCTCATCTACCTTGCGTCCTTCCTCATCTCGTGTCAGCTTGACAGTTGTGCTCATAGGGGTCCTTGCAGTCTTGCTGGTTTGCATGCCAAAGTGTTTTATCAGATTCTTGGCATAGGTGCTCTGAGTCACAAAGATTCCATCCTCCATTTGTTTTATTTGGAGTCCGAGAAAGTAGCTGAGCTCACCTACCATGCTCATCTCAAACTCCTTAGTCATTGTTTTCACAAATTCATCAACTAAGCGTTTGGATGTGCTTCCAAATATTATGTCATCAACATATACTTGGATCACAAGCAAATGGGAGTCAATCTCTTGTATGAATAAGGTTTTGTCAACTCCACCCCTTTGAAAACCTGATACCATCAGAAATTGAGTCAGCCGCTCATACCATGCTCGTGGGGCTTGTTTCAATCCATACAAAGCTTTTCGAAGCTTGTATACATGATCTGGAAAGTGAGGGTCTTCAAACCCTTTTGGTTGAGCTACATATACTTCCTCTTGCAGGAGACCATTAAGAAATGCACTCTTAACATCCATTTGATACAGCTTGATTCTGAGTTTGCAAGCTATTCCAAACAGGAGTCGGATTGATTCCAAGCGTGCAACTGGTGCAAATGTCTCATCGTAGTCTATTCCTTCTATTTGAGCATACCCTTGAGCAACCAGTCTTGACTTGTTCCGGAATACATTCCCGTTCTCATCTGTTTTATTCTTATGTAACCACTTAGTACCGATCACATTTGCATCACTTGGTCTTGGAACCAGATCCCACACTTGCAGTCTTGTGAATTGCTCCAATTCTTCGTGCATTGAGGCTGTCCAGAATTCATCTTCCAATGCTTCTTGGAGAGTCTTGGGTTCAAACTGAGAGACAAAGCAGTCAACTTTAGCCATTTCTACAAGAAAACATGCGAGTTTCACCATCTCCTTGAAGTCAATTTGCTTCTTTCGAGTGACTCTTCCATCATGCACATCCCCTATGACATCTTTCAGAGAGTGATTCTTGTGCACCCTTGCTTCTGAGGGGAGTATCTGGTCCTCGACATCTGACACTTCTTCAGCAATTTCTTCTTCCGGTTGACTGGAAGTACTAGAGCTCGGAATACTTTCATGTGTAACACACACATTTCTCTGCGTTACACCTTCTTGATAGAAGCCCACATTGTCATCAAAAACAACGTTTACTTTGTCATCAATCCTTTTGGTCCTTGAGTTGTACACACGATAAGCAGTGCTGTTTGTGGAGTATCCCAAGAACATTCCCACATCACTTCTTGCATCAAACTTTCCCAAGTTATCCTTGTCGTTGAGTATGTAACACAAACACCCAAACACATGACAATATGCTAGGTTAGGAGTCTTTCCCTTGAAGATCTCATACGGGGTGGTCTGAGTTTTAGGCTTCACATACACTTTATTGATGATGTAGCATGCAGTGTTCACAGCCTCAGCCCAGAAACCAGAAGGAACATGATTTCCAGCCAGCATGGCTCTTGCCATTTCTTGTAGAGTTCGATTCTTTCGCTCTACTACTCCATTTTGCTGAGGGGTTCGGGGTGCAGCATACTGATGTTGGATTCCTTGTTCCTGACAGAACTTATCAAAGACTGCATTCTGAAACTCCCCACCATGATCACTCCTGATTTACACAATTCCTCCACATTTCTCTTGTTTGAGTTGAAGTGCCAGAATCCTGAAGCTGTCTATGGCATCTGATTTGTTCTTGAGGAACCTGACCCACGTGAACCTGGAGAAATCATCAACAAGAACAAAGATGTATTGCTTTCCAGCAACACTGTTAGGAGTGATAGGGCCCATAAGATCCATGTGGACAAGTTCTAGAATTTTCTTTGAGTTTGTTTGAGTTACATGTTTGTGCTGAACCTTAACTTGTTTACCTTGACAGCAAGCGCCACACACACCATCTTTCTCTTGTTCTAACTTTGGTACGCCTCGTACCACCTCAGCTTTAACCAATCTAGTTAGCCCATGCATGTTCATATGCCCCAATTTCTTGTGCCAGAGCTCAATCTGAGATTCTCTTGCTGCCAGACACTTATTCGATGCTTTCCACATATAGCAGTTGTTAGCAGACCGAAAGCCACTCAATATCAGATTGCCCTTCTCATCTACAGCTCTGACTTCCTTTTTATCAAAGATCACTTGAAGTCCTTCGTCACATAGTTGACTCACACTTATGAGGTTTGCTTTTAACCCATCAACATAGTACACATTGATCAAGTTGGGTATATTAGCTTTGCGAGTGTTGCCAACTCCGCGAATTTTTCCTTGGTTTCCGTCACCAAAGGTTACTTTACCTCCTTTGATTTCGTCCATGTTGTCAAGGCATTCACGATCACCAGTCATATGTCTAGAGCATCCGCTGTCAAAGTACCAAGGGAGATCAGATTGGTCAGTTCCCTCTGCAGTAGTGTATGCGATGTTTGCCTTCAGATCTGAGAAGTCATTCAGCTTCCAGGCGTGATCTTCTTCATCAGTATCTGACTCATCTGTGTCTGACTCATCAAAGTCATTGTGGCACACATGGTTTTTCTCAGTAAACTCCTCTTCTCTTATGAAAGCCATGTTACAGATAATGGCTTTTTCCGGTCTCTGCTCTAGTGTGTCAGACTTAGTGACCTCTACTGCAGACTCTCTTGGTGCTTGCACTCGATTACCGAAGTTAGGGTAGAGATCTGTCTTAGCTATCCAAACTTGACCAAATTTAAAGGGTTCCATGTAGCATAGATTCAGTCTCCATGCTCGCATGTACTGATTCCTTCGAAAATAGCAGTTTGCAGCCCTATGTCCTGTCTTACAACAAAAGTGACATCCAGCTTTTCTCTGAAGAGTGTGAGTAGTCCTTGTCACGGCTTTGTTAGAAGTTGATGGTTGACTCGCCTGTTGCTTACGACCAATCGGCTCAGTAGATGTTATGCTAGTCACAAATTTCACACCTTCAGTTGCATCAATCTTAGATGAGACCCCCTGGTAGCCAAGTCCCTAGTTAAGTTTAGGTGATTGTCCCAAGGATAGAATGTGATTAAGTGTGTTTGACCCTTTGTTGAGCATTCTTATCTTCTTGTAGTTCTCATTAAGCTCATGTTGAAGTAAACGACTTTTGTCAAGTTCTTCACTCAGCAACTTCTTAGCCTCGTCGAACTTGGTTTCAAGACTTTTCAAGTTATAAGCTTGCTCTGAAATCGTCTTCTCTAGTGCATGACATTCCCCTTCAGCATTGCTCAACGTCTTTGGCTTCTCACCAGTTTCAGGAGTTTCAAGTTCCAAGATGTTAACTTGAGCTTTTAACATGGCTCTGTCTTTGATCAGTTGTAGATTCTCTAGGCTGAGTTCCGTAAATTTATCAAATAGCAACTTGTATTCAGTCTTCAGATCTGTAGAGTTCTTTTCTTCATCTAGTTCTTCATCTGATTCTGAATCTGATCCTGACACAACTTCGAGTTCTTCGTCCTGACCAACAAAAGCCACAAAGTTAAGCAACGGTGGTTCTGAGTCACTATCACTCTCAGATTCTGTGTCACTGAAGCATAGAAGAGACTTGTCCTTTTTCAGATTGTTTGGACATTCACTCCTGGTGTGACCATATCCTTTGCATTCGATGCATTTCAGTTCCTTTCGCTTCGTGAGAGGGCATTCGTTACGGAAGTGTCCAAACCCTTCACACTCATGGCATTGAAGATCTTTTCTGCGGTTTCCTCTCCCTGATTCAGTTCTTGAGTTTTGGCTTGAAGACCTGTCCCCATCTCGGCTGTACTGCCTGTTTCCTGATCGGTTTTGACCCTTTTCAACTCTTTTGATCATTTTGCTGAAGTTCTTAGCCATAAGTACCATGTTGTCTTCAATACGCTTAACTCGATCATCTTCCTTTGAATCCGCTGAAAATGCAACTCCTTTCTGATCTTTAGGCAGATCCTCAACTCTTTCCAAGTCGTGCACTTTCAGAATCCCCGCAAGTTGATCAAACTTCATCTCGTCAGTGTTGACAGCAATCTTAAGAACCGCCTTGTAGGCTTCAAATCGTGCTGGAAGACATCTGAGCACCTTCTTGACTAACTTCTTCTCATTGTATTTTTTGCCAAGCAATGACGCCTCATTTGCAATGGAGCTGATCTTTGAGATGAAGCTTCCTACTGACTCGTCTTCTTCCATGCGAAGGTTCTCAAACTTGGAAGCTAGGTGATCAATCCTGGTGCGTCGGACACTTGTGTTTCCTTCGAAATGATTGATAAGTGTATCCCAAGCTTCTTTGGCCGACTCACATCCTTGTATGATTTTAAACTGATCAAGGTCAACTGATGAGAAGATAGTCGTGAGAGCTTTTGAGTTAAACTTAGATGCAGCCTTGTCAGAGTCAGTCCACCTCTCTTTTGGCATTGGTGCAGTGGTTTTGTCTTCCATGATCATTGTAGGAGTAGTCCATCCTTGCTCCACTGCAGTCCATGCATCTTCATCGATTCCCCTGATGATGTGTTGCATCCTGGCCTTCCAGTGACCAAAGTTCCCTTCATCAAGCATGATGGGCTTGTGGAAAGCAACGAGTTCTTTCATTGTTTCCATGCCTGTCGCAGGATCTCAACCTGTAAGTAGACTAGTAGTCTACAGAGGTGACCTGCTCTGATACCAAATGAAAGTGCAAGTTGATACCAATGAAATGACTCTTGAATCTTTCTCAATAGAAATTTCCTTTATTTAAGAATCCTTTAGACAATCTATCTAGATCTGTCTAATTCGATTTACTCAACGTCACAGATCGACTTGAGACGAACCAATTCTTAAACTACCCAAGCTCTAAAGGCTGACAAACTTCACCTTTAAGCTATACTCAGATCGCAGTCAAGAACACACTCTTGCTCGTCTATCTTAATTCCCAAAAGCGTAACATAGACCCCCTGCTAGTTACATTCTTATATACTCTGTTACACAAGATCTTCTTGTTCCTAGTATCTTGTTAACGTGATCTTCGTGACTGCTTTGTGCCAAAGCATCACTCATCCAATCAGCGGTAGCCACCTCATCGTTCAGTAACAACTCGAACCGGTATATGGCACATCAAACCGTCTGGGTAAACCATCCTCTGTTTTTCATTGAACCAGCTCTAATTCCAGAGCTAACATCTGGTAGTCTTCTTATTCTCTTCATTCTCTTTCGTTTGATCCTTGGTCGTCGACCGTAAGGACAGTGAGGTTTACGGCGACGACGAGCCATCGGGTAGCAGCCAAATAAACCTTGGAGAGAGAGAAGGAGTTTAGGGTTTTTTTGTCAACCCTTTTTATTAACTATTTTAAAAACACCAAGGATATTGCATAGGTTGATGTAATGGCAAACGCAGCTAGAACTGAAGGAGTTTAGGGTTTAAGATTGACTAGGTGACCTATCCGCACCCTGTGCGAGTATTGTACAGTTTCAAATTACGGACAAAATAGTGCTCAGGTTTCGAAGTAACGGATTTTATATCATAATACCACCGTCTTTGGGATAAAACATCAAGCACAATAAAAATGATGGTAGTCAATATTTTAAAAGGACGAGATGAAACAAAGTAACTTCGGTATCAAGAGGTAGTTATTGTGTGTATGTATAATTGCAACGTCCCAAAATAATTTATGTGTTTAAGAAGATATTTTTTTTCCAAATCTGGAATTAATAGTGTATAGTTAGATAAGTAACATATTTTACATTATCACTAATTAGAATTGGATGGTATATATGTTGTAATTATTTATTTTAGGTGAAAATTATTTTATGCATAAATTTGACTCGTAAATTTTATGTAGACATATTAAAAGAAAATATAATAAAATTAAAAATACTATCCATAAATTCTATAAAGTATGAGGTACAATTCTCGATAAAGAAAACAATTTCAATGAAGAGTATTAATTAATGATGCCAAAAGATGATTTTTTTTTTAACAACTTTAAAATCGTCACAAAAGAGTAAATCATAAACACTAAACACTATACCCTAAACCCTTGGACAAAACTTAAACCCTTGGGTAAAAATTCAAATACTAAACCCTAAATTATTGGATATACCCTAAACCATTGGATAAATCCTAAACAATAAACTCTAAATCCTTGGTATACCCAAAACACTAAATCTCTCTCTCTCTCTCTCTCTCTCTCTCTCTCTCTCTCTCTCTCTCTCTCTCTCTCTCTCTCTCTCTCTCTCTCTCTCTCTCTCTCTCTCTCTCTCTCTCTCTCTCTCTCTCTCTCTCTCTCTCTCTCTCTCTCTCTCTCTCTCTCTCTCTCTCTCTCTCTCTCTCGGGTGAATTACCAAATAATAATAGTTTTCCAATTAATGTACAATTTTTTAAAATAATAAATAAAATAATAATAATTTGTGTTACATTTTTAAAATAAATGAAAAATATTAGTAGCTGCCAAAAGATGATTTTTTTAACAATTTTAAAACCGTCACAAAAGAGTAAATCATAAACACTAAACAATATACCCTAAACCCTTGGACAAAGCTTAAACCCTTGGGTAAAAATCCAAACACTAAACCCTAAATTCTTGGATATATCCTAAACTATTGGATAAATCCTAAACACTAAACTGTAAATCCTTGGATATACCCAAAACACTAAATATCTTTCTCTCTTTCTCTCTCTCTCTCTCTCTCTCTATTTTTTTTTATTATACGAAACATTAGCTATGACTAAAGTCATACAGTTTTTTAAAAGCTTTCACAAAATAAGGGGAACATATACTGAATCATAAAGCAATCAAATCTCTCAATATGATTGACTTAAGTATCTGGAGTCGATACAACTTAACCGTGTCCGCCACGGCTTCCACATCCTCTATTCCCCCGTCCACGACTTATGTATTGACCATGCATCTCCCTAGCCTTTGCTGATGGTCTAACATGTCTGTCACGAAGGATTCTTTTTCCTAAAGGTGTCGTGAGATCCACCGGATCCAGCTCTTTGTCTGAATCTGATGAATCTTCTTCTTCCTCCACATTGACCAATAAAGCATACTTGTTTGAACCAAAGTCAGGTTCAGCTGTTCTAGTAACATCCGTTTTGACCACAGAGGTTTCTTTAGCAATAGAATTGTCGGTTAGTGATGTCTTTTGGGCAGACTCCAAAGTGGGAGACTCCATAGAATCGTTGATGCAAATAATGGTTAGAGATGTACACATATTCTCAAGTATAGAAACTGTGGCTAGTGAAAGAAGATCATCATTCATCCTTGATGGAAAAGAAGACTCAATAGGAGCAGAAGTGTTAGCAGTTGATACCTCAATTGGTTGCGATGAGGTGGTAGGTGTCTTGTCGATGATGGCTGAAGCTGATGGGGTATGAAGATCATCAACACTAGAATCAGTGGTTTGAACTTGAGTAGATGCTTTTATTGCATCAACCTGATCAGAAATAGGAGCGTGAGACCCTTCTTCCTCAATGCCATTGTTAACTTCAATAACATCAGAAATAGGAGTAGGAGACCCTTCTTCCTCAATGCCATTGTTAACTTCATTAACATCAGAAATAGGAGCAGGAGACCCTTCCTCAATGCCCTTATTTACTTCATTTTTGTCTTGAAGACAACGTTTCTCCTTGTGTCCTAATTTCCCGCACCTACTACAATTAGTGGGTAGCCACGCATACTCTACATCCACCATTGAAATAGAACCTGTTTTATCACTTGCAGCAATCCTTTTTGGGAAAGCTTTACTCAACTCTACCTCAACAAGAATTTTTGCTTCTCCCATGTGAATGGGGTCCAAGCGAGGCTTGTGAGTAGCCATCGGAGCTCCTAATCCAGAAGCTATGTGACTAATTCCTGGAATTGAGTAAAGAATGTTGGGTATTTTTTTTTAAAGTTACCCAAACAGGGATAGTTTTGATCTTAGGAATAGCCAAAGTCGCTTCCGGAGTCCACGGTGCAACAAACATCAACAGTCATCGATATGCCAAAGACCTCTTTGAAGAACCCATTTTCTTGATGCTTCATCGGGGATATGAAAAAGGTAACTTGAATCACCCAACTTTTTAATTGTGATTCTGCAGCTTCTACCCCAGAGCTTATTAAAAACTGCATAGATCATACCACCTGGAGGAGGAGCGCATCTATAGAACTGACCCAAAATGTACTCGCTCTGATTTTCCAAACCTTGGAGCAGAACGTGTGTGGGAACAATTACCTTTGGTGTGCCGTCCTCTAAATATTCTGGTTCCGTAGCTCTATACAGATTCCGCAATGCTGGATTCATCTTGGCAGCCCAAGGAAAGCGAAGATTATCCTCCTTCCGGCCAGGCTGTTTCTGAGGATCATTTGCTACAAACGTAGGTGATACATAATCCTTAGTCTTCTTTCCTATCATTCCAGTACTGCCTTCTGTCAAAGACGGCCAACTCTCTCGGGATGAAACCTTAACAGATTCTTCTCCACCCACTCTAACAATTGCGTAAGGAGATATGAATTTGATTGGCTTAGCCCAAGCTCCAAGCCGAGGAGAGTGATGAAATGAAGTAGCATCCACAGTCACTGCTTTCTTAAATTCCTCAGAAGTTTTAACACTTACAGCTGGTGCCGCTGGAGGAAAGAAGAATGTGCGATGTTGATTTCTTCTTGCGGCTCCTCCGTCGATTCCTTTTGGGAGTGAACTACAAGATTTGATGAATCCGACTTAGGGGAAGCCATGACAGAGAGAAGAAGAGGTAAGGATGGAGCTTATTGGACTCGCCGTGGTGAAGATCAGAAGAGTAGCCGGCGACGTCTCCGACGAATCGGATTTGCCTTAGATTGATAGGAAAATAGGGTTTCGCCCCGAGAGAAAACTTTGGTTTCTCTCTCTCTATTTTACTTGTTTCCTACAAATGATCATCAAGGTAAATTTTTCCATTTTTCTCCTGGTCAGAGATGTCAGGTTGACTCCCTTGTGAAAATGAAAAAAGATCTTTAAACTCTGAACTCGAATAAGATGATGTTGTAACCAATCCAACACTAACTGGGTTTTTTCTCATTTTTCTCATGGCCGACCAAATCAACTAATAAAACATTAAAAATATATAATGTTGAATTGATATTGCTATTATAAATTCAAAGTATTGTTAGATATTTAATGAAATTTGTGGCATTTATATATATAGTTAAGTCATTGGCCAATAACATCTACAATATAAAGTTAAGGTGAAATTAAAATTCCAGTTAAATCATTGCATACGAAAAAATAAAAAGAAAATTAAGTAATCGTAGGAATTGACTAACCAACCAAATGACTGTTATCAAACTTTCCATCAATAATATCACTGTAATTCACAAGATACTTCTCCGGAACTTCACTTGGGAAGTCATCCGCTGGTCCAACAAACGTAGTTTGTAAGAATCCATTTTTTTAGGGATGCGCAGTGGTTCGATAATCACCCATAGCATCGTACAGTTTGAATAACTGGATGGCCTTCACATCGCCCTCTTTTAGTTTCCCTTCAATTGTTTTATGAGCTGTTCACCAACTTGAGCATGAATTCTTGTCCTCTAGACAGTGATGAGACTAAGTTTAATTAGTTGGATTGAAAAAACTTGCGCAAAACACTTTAGTCTAAAATATAATACCATTATATACTTACTTCTTTATCGGCAAAAACTATTTCGATAGTGTTTTCAGAATCTCTGTTGTAGTTTCTCCATAAACGAAGGATCGTAACCTCAATACGTCATGTATCTTTTTACTGTCTCAATTGCCTGATAAAAGACACTCGATTTTTGGTAGCTTGAACCATTGCCATAACGTTATTAAAATTTTGGTATTCCCCTTCAATCTCTCTTATAATATCTAAGACTTTAGTATTGCGTTTATATATTGACGAGCTTTCCAAATGTTTGAGATCTGCATGAAATATATTTTTTGCATTTAATTGCTGATGTCTTGCACAAGTTTTCGAATTAGAATATAAGGAAAGTGATTAATATTGTGTGATCAATTTAGAAAGATTATGAAACTGAATACAATGTAATATTAATTTGCAAAATTATTACATTCACAGGGAATAAGGCATCTTTATATTGTCAAGTCACTAAAATAAATGATGATTTCCTATTCTTGTCTTTCAATTTAAATTGATGGCAATTTTTATTACAAGTATCAATCAAGTTTTGTCTTACAATATACGATTAATTCATCTTTTAGTTAGCATTAAGTTATAAAATATATAAGGTAACTTAGAATATATGATTCGAGTATCTCTTTGGTACTTGTGCAAGTAATGTGACTAAGGGTTTAGAACGATTTATTACAACATTCCTCTTATGGCAAGTTCCCGTAACATTTTGCGCAAGTAATGCTATTTACACTAATACGTTCTTGTTTGCAAGTAATACTATGTTCACACAATCCTATATATTCGTGGTCTAGATCTTGTATATTATCTCTGAATTAGGATTTGGTTCGTTTAAAAAAATGAAGATATATATATATATATATATATATATATATATATATATATATATATTTAGAAAGTTGGTTGACTGAAACAAAGTAGTGTATTTTTAGTATATGGTAACCAAATAATTTATTCCAAATGGTCTATAGTTTTAGATTCGTTGGAATATATGGAAGCATAATCCGTTATTTGTAAAGCTATACCTTTCTTTCAATCATTTCATATAAAAGGCTTGGTATAAAAATTATTTCAATCAAACTAATAATTTAGGCTTGGCAAAAATCCTAGATAACATTCAAACTAAATATAAAATGTATCCAAAATTTATTTCAATCAATTTAATAATGTGTATTGTCATATCAAAATAATTATTACCTTTTTACAAAGGAAGGTTACCTTGTTTGTATATCTTACACTATTAATAAAAATCTTTTTTGTTAATTTAAACATACAAAGGAAGGTTACTCTTCTACTGCACTCTTCTCTCTCATTTGTTACATATAGGCTTTGAATGGGGTCCAGTACAAATGCAGAGAAAAAGCAGAACAAAAAGCAATGCAGTTTGATCTGCATTTATTGTCCATTCACACTTTAATATGCAGAACTAAAAGAAAAAAAAAAAGAATGAACTGCTTGCAGATCCATTTTATGTCTTAAAAATCTGTACTGCAAAAAAGAAGAAAAAACGTTGGGTCAAATACAGATGCCCAATGGGCTAGTTTTCTTTTTATTATTTTTTTTTTCTTTTGTCTCCAAATAAATATTACACTACACACAATTATATTTCTTTCCTTATTAGTTGTAGTAGATTAAATCATTAAATTCATTCACTTTTAAATAAAACATAACTCAATTTTAAAAATATGATTTAATATTTTCATTTCTTATACCTCTGTAACAATTTATTCTTAGATGAATTTATTTATAGGAATAATATGTAAAATATATATTTCTTATATGTATATATATATATATATATATATATATATATTTTTTCTACTGTATCATATTATACAAGCTAATATATACTTACTTTTTATATTCATATTATTGTTATACATGTTTTGTTAGATGAATTATTTATTGTTATTCATGTTATTCTTACATATACTTTCATATTTTATATAATTCATATTTTAAATGTATATTATTATAATATTAAAGCTTATTTATAATTACTTATATCAAACACATTTTATATTTTATCTTCTGTTTAGTTAGTTCTTTTATATTTTTTAATTGATTCATATACCAACATCAACTAAAAACAATTCAAAAATTAAAGGCTATTAGTTAGTTTTTCATTGAATTATAAGAAATTTAATTAAGTTAGATTTTATATCTTATAAAACTAGTATAACTAGTATTTTGTTTTATATATGCACATGCATGCAAATCATGTAAGTTTAATATATCAAGATATTTAGATCCGGATTGGTTTTGACGGATCCGAGATTTACTATCCGGATCCGGACTCCGGTATACGGATATCAATGTCATGATAAAACATACGGGGAGTCGGATCCAAATAGTCGAATCTCGGATCCGGATCTCTTGATTTAAATCTAGATATCTGGATCCGTATTTTAAAATACAAATATTTTTATTTTATAATGATTATATTGATATATTAGTATTTATACATAAAGTTAGCTTATAATCGTATATTCTAATCTTTAATATTATATACATCTAAATATTTATAAATCTTGTATGAATATTTAATTTACGTTATATCTTTAGAAATTTTAATACTTTTTAAACAGAAAAAAATTAATTTTTACGATCGGATCCGAATATCACAAATAGTACGATATTTGGATGGATATCTGAAAGCCAGAAATCCGAAAAACTAAAATTCACCGATCCGACGAATCAGGATCCTGATTCGGTTACGCTAAATTTCCTAGATATCCAGATCTGGATTCGTAAAAAAAAATCATTATAATTTTTAAGTTTCATTATATTATATTAAAATGATGATATTTATTGTTAAATATAATAAGTTGTGTTTTGTTCAAATATTTAATTTCAATTAAAATAATTTCAAATTTATTTTAAATATATTTTTTTATTAATTTAGCTTGATATGCATTTGTTTTGCTTGATCTGCATGTTCTGCATTTGTTCTGCGTTTTCTGCTTGATCTTCATAATCTGCATTTCTTGATCTGCTTTACCCATTCGAAGCCATAATAAATAATTATAATCTATTAATAATATAAATTTTTATTTATTGAAAATAAATAAAATTTCGTCATCATATACATAGAAAGACTAAACTTGTAGTGTCATACATTTTCATCATTATGAACATAAAAAGACTAAACTTGTATTGTCATATTAATGTCTTATGCAAGTTTTTTTTTTGTAAATAGGGTAATACACTTAATACGAATCTACTAAATTTAATACAATTCATAACATAAACAAATACACTAAAGAAAGAAAAATATTGTGCAAGGTATGTATAATTAAAATAAGGTAAGTCATTAAAACGAAATATATATTCTCAATAAGGAAACTTATAAACACTTTCTCTTTCTCTATATTAAATTTTATTTCTTTTTTATATTGAAATAAAATATTTAAATCATTTTAAATTTTCAATTATTTTAAATTTCACCTAAATTTTTAAATAATATTGTTGGTGGGCTAAACATATATTATCTAGTAATACTTAGAATTCTGAAATAGCCTTTATTTAGTACTTAGTGTGAACGTTTTGATTTATTACTAATTTTAACATATTTTAGTATAATATAAATTATAAAATAAAATAAAATCTATGTGTGTGCTATTCTTACCAGGATAAAAAATCACATTTTTATATATTTATGAAAAAATGAAAAAAAAAACACCAATGTTTAATCAAAATATATGTGTATATATGTGTATGTTTTCTCGATTCACATTTTTAACATATTTTAGACTAAAACTTGTATTGTCATACATTTTCATATAATAAACTCGGATGATAAATTGTATTCTTGATTCATGAGATTTCTTAAACATATATAAAAGAACTCGGATGAGAGTGTTTGGAAGCATAGATTAATTGGTTCTAGATTAATAACTCTTACCAGCTGATTAAAAATAAATCGAAAAGAAATTAGAAAAA
>NW_026616564.1:0-23735 GCF_000801105.2 Raphanus sativus | reverse complement strand
CTTTATTTTCTTGTTTTTTTTTGCTTTTGTATAGTTACTAACCTTTTCTTCTAGCTTTTGTTCTTGCAGTGATGGCTTCAAGCTACCATGAGAAGCCACAAGAAGAGGAAGACACATTTGAATATCACATTCAAGATGACTTTGATGCAAGTATACTCACACCAGCACAACTTGTGATGTTATATGAGCTTCAGAAGGAGTACCCGGGGTCGGCAAAGATATCCCTAGCACGAAGGATCCGGTTGGAGCTTATTAAGGATCAAGCTGAGCTTGAAGGAAGGGAGGTTACAAAGTATGAGTTTAATGTTGCCTATGACCTTAAAGAGGTAATGGATTGGGCTCCACCACTCCAGCTGGAAGGTATAGAAATTTCCATTTTAGAACTTCAATTTGAGAAAATATGCTTGCCTTGTGGTGAAAGCATTGCCCATGATCATGATTCTCTTGTGCTCATCAATGAATGTCTTGATCTGATATGTGAAACTAGGAAGCTAGATGAGTTGAGAATAGAAAAGCTTACTAGAGATCATATTGAAGTTTGTTTTGACAAGAGCTATCTATGTGCTTCATTTGATCTCGAATCTGAGTTTTTGATTCTTAATGAACCTAGACCTCTTCTTTCTCTTGCTGATATAGGGGATGAACTTGATGTGGATAAGCTCTTGCTTGAGATAGAAAACCCCCCTGTCAAAAATAATCATGAGAATGTGAACATTGTGTTCTATTCAGTTGATGGAGATAGAGTTGGCTACTTTGTTAAAACTTCGTTTGAACCAGTAGTTGACTTTATCTTTCCACCAAATGCATTTGATTCTCATGACTATTTGAACATCAAAGAACATCTCATATTTCATGATACATCTTTAGTGAAGCTTTTTGATGAAAAATCTGTCTATTTTCTATGGACAGTAGTGTGCTCTTTTGCGCACTTGGTTTCTTGTTCTTGTAGGAGAAGGACCAAAGGTGCATTGGCTCAGCCTTTTGATACATATGATTAGCTTGCACACAAAGTCAAGCTAGAGACTTAAAACAAGCTCACTTGGGAGGAAGTCCCATGTTTATCCATTGTATATATTTCTTTATCTTTCTTTCTTTTTAAGTTGTTTAATAAGTTTGATTGAGATTGTTCAGGTTGGGTCTAAGCTAGATAAGTGAAAAAAGGTGGCCAAGCCTTGCAACTCTAGACACCCGTCTTGTTTCCTCCACTTCAGCTCATGTCTACCGGTGAAACAAACATGAGGCCAAGGGTCCTCTACCACCCAATTCAGCCAATAACTCCAAGTAAGTGTCACTCTACCCTTGTAAATAATTAGTTATCATGTTTACTTCTTTTCTTTAGATTTCTTCTTTGAGCTTACTCTCACACAAGGGACTGTGTGAAGTAAGTTTGGGGGAGAGTCTACTATCTCACATTGTTTTCTTTTTTGTTTACTTGTCATAAGTCTCATGCATTGTATTGCATACTTATTTGCATTCAAAAAAAAAAATTTAAAGAATTTAGTTGCATCATTTGCATTTTTAGGATTGAGTCTAGAGGCATTTAGATTGCATTCATGCATTGGGAGAAACCTTGTAAAGAGCACATGTCTAGAACTCAATTTGACACCCTAGCTAAACATATCAAGTAGCTTAAGCATCTCTTGAAAGCCTTGCACGCTTCGAGCCTTGAACACTCTTCTTGAAACATGTTGCTTGCTTGATATTGACATTGTTCTTGAAAGCCAACTCCAAACTGAACTTGAATGTAATGAACTTAAGCTCTCTTGCATATGGGCACTTGCATACTTAGTCATGGATCTCATACACATTTGGGTTATCTTATTCCATTTTCCACTCTCTGTTAACCCAAATGGCACTCCTATACCCTTTAACCCTTACCATTCATTGAAGCCATCATTGATTTGCTTGAGTGAGGCCTTTTTGTGAAAACTAGTCATGTGCAAAATCTTGAGAGTATTAGGAGCCACAATGGTTTGTTCTTATCTTTGGTTAGCACTAGGACCTCATTTGAGCTAGCACTTAGGATGGTTGTTGGGTTTGTAAGCTTGTTTTTAATCTTGGGATTGGGATGTGAGTGAGAAAGGTGAAAGAAATGAACCAAAAGAGTGAGAAAAGAAAAGAAAACCACTAGGAATCTAAAAAAAAAAGAGAGAAAAGCTCTAGAGTATATAAATAGAAAATCCCCTTAAGAGTAAAAAGAAAAGAAACATGAAAAGAGTGGGGGAAAGAAAAGAAAAGAAGAGCTTAGTTAAAAAAAAAATCCCTAGTTGGTTAAGATAAGAAAAAGAAGAGTGTTCATTGCGTGAGTGATGAAAGTGGGTGTATTTTTGGGTTTTGGGATGATGTAAAGAAGAAGGGTAGAACTTAAAATCATTTAGGAAAATGGTAGAATGATGAGAACAAATCATTGTATACATGAATTGCTCTTTTTCTTAGATAAATTTTGCATAATGTTCTTGCTTCTTTTCTTGAGAGTAAGTCACCATGAAAGATGCATTTGAAACCCCTCTTGTTTTACATTAGACAATTTTCACTCACCAAGCCAAATGATTGAGATCATGTGCCCATTTGTGAGAATTCACCTTATTGTATAAATGAATGTGAGAGTTGGTCTAAAGAGCTTGTTGATGGATGAGCATTACAACTTGTGTAGAAGTATAGGAGTATGGATAGATCTTGAGAAGCTAGAGTGTAATAAAAGTTCTTGCTCATGCTATTTGCTATATTTTCCTTAGGATGTCAAATTGAAGGCTAGAAAGTGTTTCTTTTGGTTATAAGCTCTCAATTTCAAACTCTTCTCTTTGATTGATCTTAAATGTTTACTTGTGGAAAAGGTCTAGTGTGGGGGAGTTGATATTTCATGTTTTTATAGGTTTTTAGATTCATATTTTAGATTATTATGTTCATTATAGGTTGCATTTAGGTATTTATATTGCATTGCATACATAATTGCATTTAACATGGGCTGGAGTGCACAATTAAGAGTTTGGGCGAAAATCAGTGGTTAAATCTGCAATTTCAAGAGTTTTGGGGTCGAAGCGTGAAAAGCCCAAAAGTCTGAGGACCAGAGATGCAAAAACGAGAGAATCCACCATTGCCGTTCTTCTTCACTTCGATCCCGACGATTCCGACGGCGAGCCTTTGCGAGTACCACACAAACAGAATTGAGCACGGCCACGACTAAGGAGATGAGCACGAGATCAACCGTGGCTCGTAGTCATCCCGTGTCGACGAACAGAGAATTTACGGCGAGGATCCGGAGATGACGAACTCGCCCTGCAAGCTTGGTCCGGTGGTCTCAGCTCGGAGGAGAGATGAGACGGTGGTTCTATTGAGTATTGAGTCCGAGGAGAAGCTCCGATTGATGACGAGGTAGTGTGTGGCTATGGAGAAGCCTGAGACGAAGAAACAGAGTCCGAGCTCGAGCAATCTCAGCGGCTTGACGTAGCAATGTTGCTTGGCCGCTCGCTCTGCATCTCCACCTCCTGTCTGATATCGACATGATGCAGCGGGAAGATGACATCACTGGGAATGAATCGAGCTCCACAGCGGTTTGGTGGAGCGGGAGGAAGAAGCCGCTGCGAGGAAGACAAGAAGCAATTTCCAAATGTTGACCGGTTTAGTCCGGTTTGACTCGGTTTAATTCAACTGAACCAGGTCGATTTTGGCATCTCTTATAAATAGTTTTAGACCTGAAAACCCTAATGTATCTCATTTTCTCTTTAGACTTTGCCTCATTTTGTAAAAGCTTGAATTTTTTTATCATTCTAAGGAATTTCTTCATCTTATATCTTGTTTCTCTTAATCATTAACATGATTAGCCTTGAATCTCATATGGATTTGAGGTTTATCATGGAGATTAGGGAGTAGACACATTTTGGATTCATGGGTTAGGGTGATTAAGGGTGATTAGTGAAGATCTAGGGTGTTTAGTGTTAGATATATTTCTTTCTTTGCTTGTTGAGAGTTCTTAATGCTATTTTAGTCTTGATCATACTAAAAAAGATCTCTAGACATTTCATGCCCGAAAGGTGTATGATGAAATGTCTGAACCAACTCTTCAATGCTTTTAGTCTACTTTGCCAAAGAGATATGTTGTTAAAGAGGCTAAGATTGCTATTAGACTTATTCTCCATGTTTGCTTTAGTAACATTCAACCTAAGAGACTAGATGCTTGAGTTTCTTTAGCAAAAGAACATTCATCTAGAGATAGAGCTTGTTTAGTGTTGTGTCTAGGCATAAGGAAAGTGTTTGATTGATAGCTTGCCACTCTAGTTTGGATCTTGGTCACCCAAGATCAAGTCCCTTGTCCCATGGATCCACCTTAGCATTTGATTGAGTTCTTGCATTTGTTTCTAGTTTGGATTTGAGATCACCTTGTTTATATTTCTAGGACCTTAGTTTGTTACCATCATCATCTTCTTATTTGCTTAGATTAGGAGAGTTTGTGTATTCTTAGTGCTATAGATCTCTAGTTCTCTGTGGTTCGACAATCTTTTATACTATCATTTGACTTGGGAGCCTTGAAAACTTCCAATATCAGCATTATACGGAAATGACACTTTATCTAACCCATAAGTCTATGTATTTATGATTAAACTCAATTTATTTGTAATGTGGCTTTGGATATTCAATGTGAACAGGTGGTGGTGTGCCTAGATAGTGGTTGTTAGAGATTTATTATATGTGTACGATAGAGTGTAATGGAGTAGATGTGTACGATAAAAAGGTGGTGTGTATGTGTACATTAAATAAGGTGTATACCAACATCGGAGATACACCTTCACAGATCTCAAAAGACAGATCGAGTAATAGATAAAATGATTTCATAAAAAAAAATTGAAAAAATAAATTTAAGAATCAGATTTGAATTTTTTTTTTAAAAAGGAGAATGAAAGAGGAAGAAGATGAAGACGAAAAAAAGGAACCCACTTAGTTAGAAAAGAAAAAGAGATAAAATAAAAGATAAAAGGAAAAGTTGTAGAGAATGAATGGTTGTGGTTAAACGACGAAAATGAAAAACAGATATAATATTTAGTTAGTTTATAGATAGAAAGTGGGTTTGGTTAGAAAAAAAAAACTGTTTTATTAGAAAGAATTGTCTTAGAATGTAATAATAAATTTAAAATTGTTTTGTGGTGTAATTTTTTCTTATTCAAAATTCATAAATATAACTAAAAATAAAAAATAACTAGAAAAAAGTTTATGGTCGCTTTTAAGGGCCATTAAAGTCTTTTAACTTAGAACTCTACTTCTTTAGTATAATGTGACCTAGCCTGTAAATAAAAGTCAGAAACTGATCTTTTATGTAAATCACTCTATTAGAAAAAGGGTAGTGATGTAATTTTCAAACGCTGGGAATATGAGAGAAATTGTTGAAATAAAATAAAAAGTGTGTTAGTAGTAGAAACTGTTTTACAGTGAAATAAAAACCTATAAACCGCCACTTGGTGTAATTCTTTCGGCTACAAATATGTAAAATTCATGGTATATCAATACTCTATGTTACCCACCTAGTTATATGTGCTCGAGCTAGCTAACTATATATGGGGAGTATATCTTAACCTTTTTCTAAAGATAATTTAACCTTTAAGATCATTTGAGGAGAGGAGGATATTTACAATTCTGGTGACTTAAATACAGTAGCTAAAACTATAAAATTGAACTTAAACTCTAGTGTTCATGAAATATATCCCCAAAAATAATTTGTTCTATCTCTTTGGGTAGATGTTGCTTGTAGATAGAATTAACTTTATCAGGGAAAACCAAAAAGAAATATATTTGCAAAAAAAACCTCCATCTAAAAATAAATAAATTTACTTGACGGTCATATAATATATATATATTTCGGTCATATAATATATAGTACACACTATATGACGATTCCAAATAAATTTTAGTTATGTTTAGGGTTAGAAGATCATACGAACAAGAAACAAAAATGTGAAATTTGGTAGTTTCGTGGAATATACAAACCAGTACTCGTGATCCATCCCATGTGCTATATATACACCACCCTACTTGGATACATAAATAAAAGGACCTAAAATAAAAATATATATGGTAAGATAATATTATATCCATATTAGTAAGATATGATGCCCTCCACACATATTTTAAATTTATTCTTCACATCTCATTATCTACTTCTTTATACTGGCAGCTGAATATCATGTCCAGTTTTGCAGTGAATGTATACAACATGTCGAGTGGACAGGCCTGCGAGTGGAAAAGTGTAACGACAATCTCTCACAAAACCGACTCTACATCATGTTCTGTCAATAGCTCTAGGATCCCATAAACGTTTCTTTCTGCTTATTATCCACCATCCAACTATATCCACCATTATTATTTAAATTCTGCAAAAAAGGTGAAAAAGTCATGAATAAATAAGTTACTCAGTTCGATACCTTTTAAACCAGTCCCTCTCCATGAACAACTATGTTGCTTAATAAAGAACGAAGACTGACTAGCCACAGGAAACGAAACAACAGGATTCTATTACAACAAACAATCATCTACAACACTGCACACACAAACACACATCACAAAATTCCACACCCAAAGAAAAGTTTCAAAAAAAAAAAAAAATTCCACACCCCCACCCGATAGACTTAATGCACATGTCGAAGCTCTACTTGTCAATACCCGATAGACTTAATGTTTTCATGTAAGTTTCACTTAGGAGTTGGTTAATGGTGGTAAGCTCACCAACATCCTTCATTTGACCAATTAAATATGAAAAAATAAAATTGTTTAATATCACATGTTAAACATAGATATATAAATACATAAAAGCTAAATTTTAAATACATATTATCTCTTATCAATCAAGTAATTGATATCAATTGAATCATATAGAACTTCATCAAAATCAATGAAATGAAAACATAGTCTAACATATAAGATATATTTTTAACACATTGGTAACAGGCCATTAATAGTTTAGTGTTAATTTATTTTCATATAAGAGCTGTTAAATTAAAAAGTGAGACAGGGGACATAACTCGGTACGGCGTGGAACACAACCGAATTGGCTCAACTCGCCTCGGCCAGCATACGTTTCACGTGTACTCGGACGATTACGCAGCCAGGCGGCCGCGTTTTCGAACAAGGGTAAGAAACCATTTAATAATACACTATAACAATAAGATATGCATAATAATAGTTACCGACAAACAAATAAATACAATTATTTATTACACAACTAGGTGTTTAGCCCGCATATGCGGGCATAAATATTTTATGATTACTTATTAATATATATATTACTAAGAAAAAAATGTTGTTCTTATTAATATTTTCATTTGGAAAATATTAAGTATTATATCTTTCTGAAAATTTATTTGTACATTATATTCATTGTTAATAAATAAATCTTCAAAATCACTCAGTATTTTCTTTTTAATTATACAAAATAACCTTTTACTTGATTAATATTTAGTTATATTTTTTCTGTTTTTGAATTTTTAACTTCCTTATTAAAATATACTTTTAGCATAAAAACACAATATATATAATAATTATATTTTTATTTTAAAAATATTTTTAAATTTGGGATAATTCTTACTATTAATAATTTTAATCAATTATCTATCAAAAATATATTAATTTCGTTAATAAATCTTCAAAATCACTCGGTATTCTTTTTTTAATTATACAAAATAACCTTTTACTTGATTAATATTTAGTTATATGTTTTCTGTTTTTGAATTTTTAACTTCCTTATTAAAATATACTTTTCGGATAACAACACAATATATATATATATATAAGAATTATCTTTTTATTTTAAAAAATATTTTAAAATTTGGGATAATTCTTACTATTAATAATTTTAGTCAATTATCTATCAAAAATATTCTAATTCATTTTTAATTTTTAAATTATTTCTATATTTTATTCATTAAGGGTAGTATCGATATTAACCACTCTAACTTTTAACGTGGGAGCTCCGTCGCGAAAATCACTTCGCAAATAATAGTATAGATGTATGTAATTTTCATATAAAAGCTATATTCAGATTTGTAAACGAAAAAAATTCGCGCGAATACGTGGGTGAAACTATACTTAGTATTATGAAATGTTCATTCTGAGGTTAAGGAGACTATGGACCACAAATTCCATTTTTTGGTAAATTAAAACATCTATATGATAAAAAACTCCAGTGGTGTTAATTACGACTGGGCATGATAGGATATTTGGGTTTTCGAAGGTATTTGTGATTTACTTCGTATGTCACAGATGTTTAATTTTTCGATTTCTCTTGCTTCGGAGAAATACGAATATCCAAAGTATAAATAGATATTTGAGGATATTTACGAATACTTACGTATATCTCATCTGTTTTGATTAATACAGATAATCTTAAAAATTTGATACAAATTTATTTTGTAAAACATTTTTTGCATGATATACAAGATAAAAATTAAAAGAAGTAATGAATCTACATATTTTGTAAATTCTTTAAACTTAGTAAACAGTTATAATAACAAAAAAATTTAAGAAAAAATTATAATTGTCATAAATATTTTCTCTTCCTTTTATGTAATACTTTAATATAAGTAATAATGTGAATATAATTTGTCAAATCATATGTTAGAATAATAACTATATAATTTTATACAATTTAAAACTTTAAATATAATCAAGATATACATGTATTTATATATTTCCAGATCAGTTATCCGCTTTCCAAATTTTAATATTTGTGATTTACTTCGATTTTAACGGACATTGATTTTAAGTATTTTATTTGTTTCGAAAGTTTACGGATATCCGAAATTTTCAAATAAAATCGAAATGAATAACGAATCGAATCAAATTTAACGGATAGAATGCTCAGCCCTAGCTAGTTTTAGTCTGCTGGTTATTGTTTAAACCTATTGCAAGTTTTAGTTCCACCACTTTTTCTTTTATAACTAAAAAATTACTCTTGTCTACATCAACCAAAATTTGTTTACCTGAGAAGATTATTTGCCATTATTAAACAAAGAATCCCAGCTGTTGTAGTAAAGGTAATCTATTGGCCATGGTAGATCTCTTATAGAGAATTTTTTAGCGAATATAAGAGATGATTAACGTAGGTCTCTTATGGAGGGTTTCTTAGCGAAGATAAGAGATGTCTCTCCCTAAAAGACCTACATTAATCATGCCCTAACATCTAATCAGTCTCACGTGTCAAAAACCCCACACATGAAGAAAAAGGAGTAAAAGACATGCCCATGCAATTTATCATACACCCCACTACCATCCTCTCTCCTATAATTATCAATTCCCCTTCGTCTCCCTTCTTCTTCCCCTCTTACCAAATCAACATCTCTAATCTATTACTACATGATCGGACAGCTTATGAACCTCAAGGAGACAGAGCTCTGTCTCGGCCTCCCCGGGGCCGCTGAAACCCTCGATACTCCAGCCAGATCGGCGGTGGGGAACAAGAGAGGCTTTTCCGAGACCGTTGATCTCATGCTCAATCTTCAGTCCAACAAAGAAGGAGCCATCGATCTTAACAACGCTACAGCTTCTAAACAGAAAACTCTTCTCAAAAACACTGTTAAGCCTCCTGCTAAGTAAGCTATATATATATATATATATATATATAAGTTCTTGGATTACGTATCCACAAGCTTAACCACTAGTTATCAATTTTCTAACCGATTCAGTAAACATACAAAAACAAATCTTGAAATTAGTAACACACACACACACACACTAGTTAACAATTTAACATTATTAATGCTGTTGTATGTAGATCCCAAGTGGTGGGATGGCCACCAGTGAGGAACTCCAGGAAAAACATAATGACTAATCAGAAAACAAGCGGTGCGGAGGATGCCAGCAGCGAGAAGGCCGGAAATGGTGGTGGAGGAGCCACCGGAGCTGCATTGGTGAAGGTATCCATGGACGGAGCACCCTACCTAAGGAAAGTTGACCTCAAGATATACAAAAGCTATCAGGATCTCTCTGATGCTTTGGCCAAAATGTTCAGTTCCTTCACTATGGGTACGTGTTAGAAATTTCATACGGGCAAATACGAAAAATATAAAGTAGTATATAAAGATTATTAAAAACTAACGAATCTTTATTACTCTCTCCGTTTCGAATTAATTGTCATTCTGGAGCAAAATTTTCGTTTCAAAATAAGTGTCATTTTAGAGTTTCAATGCAAAATTTATTAACAAGATTCTCCAATTCATTTTTCTATTAGCTGAAATATGGTTATATGTATAGGTAATTGTGTTTTTTAAAATCATATATTTTATTAATATGTGTGTATAAATCTAGAACGACAAATAAAACAAAACGGATGGAGTATTACGTAAAGCATAGCGTATGAATTAATGTGTACGCGATGAATGGTAATAATGCATCTACATTGAATTAAGTGTCCGAGTTAAGTATGTGGTATATATACATATAAGCGCATAATTTATATGGTTTGAATGTCTTGAATAATTTCAAGGAAACTATGGAGCACAAGGAATGATCGATTTCATGAACGAGACCAAGCTCATGGATCTTCTGAACAGTTCTGATTATGTTCCAAGCTACGAGGACAAAGATGGCGACTGGATGCTAGTCGGCGATGTCCCATGGGAGTGAGTCAAATTCAATCCCTAACGTTTCATAACTTTTAACTAATAACTCTTTCATTAACCACCTTTCGAAAATTGGTAGAGAATAATCCAACAATATTCAAACTCCATGTGTTATAAATATGTACAACCATGCAATGGTTGGCAAGAGACAAGAGGATCTTTCAAATTATGATATTGTGTCGATAAGTTTTATCCCATTCGGAGCTGGCACACTCAACTTCTTCTCACCACATTATTGCCTAACACCTTAGAATACCCTTTAAATGTTAACCATTTCTATGCCATTGTTCTAACCAGAAACTTGAATATCTATTTTCAGAATGTTTGTCGAGTCATGCAGACGTTTGCGCATTATGAAGGGATCTGAAGCAATTGGACTTGGTACATCTAACTCTCCTTTTGTAATTTTTAGATTTCTATTTTTCAAATAAAATTTAATTCAAGTTTCTTGGTTTTGTTATAGCTCCGAGAGCAATGGAGAAGTATTCCAAGAACAGATCATAAATTTTTATATTAAGAAAAAAAGAATCTTCAGTGTTCAATCATATGACGAGCTCTTGATTTATATGTACTTTCATGATTTCATGTGGCTATCTCCTATATATGTGTGTCTGTAATTTAAATACTTGATGTGTATATAAAGCAATAGTATTATCTTACCAGTAAGATGTGGACAACTTTGTAATGTGACCAAAAGAGAGGAAACTTAAAAGCTCTGTGTTTGGTCATATTTATTGCCCCAGCATGTGTCTGTCGATTTGATGATCAATCACTGATTGATATAAGCATACATATAAATGTATGTATGTGTATTTACATGTGTTTTGATCTCTACTCTGCTTCTTGTCGTTTCTTGTGTGTTACGATAATTTTTTTTCCAAAATGAATAATTTCTTTTTGACTAAACAAATCTTATTAAACAAATCTTAGAGTTTTTTTTATGAAGGAAAATCTTAGACTTTTTAATTTTACTACCTTGTTAAAAACACAACTAGAATATTTTTCCTTCTCCCTATTTATGTATGCACTTAAAACTCGAAATAATCGATATTGTATATAGCAATTATTATTATTAATTTTTGATTGAAGTATATAGCAATTATCCATGTTCAAAATTGCGTTAGGCGTAACACTCGCGGATGAACTGGCTGGATTGATCGATCGGATATTACGCGGGGATTGATTATTTTGTTGATGCAATTGTTTTATTTTTTGATCGATACTATAATTAATACGATGTATTACTTTGATAATCTCATCTAAGCTATGTAAGTCGTCGATGCTTCCAAATAGTTAGTTTGACCTTTTTGCGCTCTAATTTTGTGGGAGGAATTTATAAAATTCAGGGCCCATAAGAGGGGTAGGGAACAAGAGCATGTGCATGTTCATGGGTCTTTTAATTCATATAGCAATTATGAATTCTAATTTGTACCATACTTTCCCGATCACGAGAAGAAAAAATTGATCCTATTTTATAATTTGTCTCAATGTTTGTGTCAGATTCTAATTTATTATATACTCACTAATAAATAAATTAATATCCATATATATATAGATTGTACTAACCAAATTGTCTTGGCGAAATGGTAAAAGTTTCGCATATGTATATCGTTCTGGGTGCGAGTCCCCTTGGCCACCTAAAAGTACCTTAAATGGTAAGAATATTAGGAGTGCCATGGATCTCGTGGAATTAGTTTTTGAATCTAGAAAACCTTTGAAAAACTTACGGTTAAAAAATAAAAAATATATAAATAGTATTCGATTAGTTTTATGAAAGAAAAAATAATATAAATGGTGCGTTTGACCTTAGTTTAGCTATGTTATTTTAGATTCGCGCTTTCAAAACACTAAATTTGTTTTGTTGAAAAATTGTTAATCCGTTTGTTTATTCAATAATGTTTTTATGCATGTGCATTCAATTTTCGGTTTGATTGTAACAGATTTTCTTTTTGGTTTTTGATTTCGGTTTGGTTGTAATTTTTTGTTTTTTTGATATAAGAGATATATTGACAGTTCAAATGTTTATGAATTTAGGTTTGGTTTATGATTAAGTAATTTTGTTCTCGGTTTAATCAGGATAGAAATGTATTATTATCTATATGGAAGTTGATTTTAAAAATGAAAGATACTACATTGAATTAGATTGAATTAAAGAGACTGCCTTTTCTAAAGTTTAAATATGATTAGATTGAATTCTATGAACCGTGATTGTAGATAAATTATATAATCTTCCTTTTATATATTTTGATACTCCATCATATATCAAATATTATGTTGTTAATATTATGAGTACTCACCAAAATCTAGGAGTATATAACAGTTTTTAAAATTGAAAACGGAAATTACGGAATGAGTTAAAGAATATCTTTCAAATAGATTTGGTATCCAAGTTATATATAAATTACTGGTTGTATTAACAATAAATAGTTTTTTAAAACTACTTTTAAGAACTTTATTTATATTTACTGTAATACTTTTGGTTCAAATTCAGTTTTCATATTTTGGCTTGATTAAATAATTATTTACTATCTATAAGTATACATTAAATTTTCATAAATGAATATTTTAAATAACATATAGGTAGGTGGAATGAACTGAAAAATAAGCATTTGAACATTTATTTATATTTCTGTGAAGTAGATGTTTGAGTTTTAACCCCAAACCTTTCCGGGTTAGGTTTCCCACTTGGACCTCGATCTTTGAGATCACCAATGTACTACTTCAGATTCTCGTCCCACAGATGGTAATTCCCTTCGTTGAAAGATTATATTTTCCCAGCCTTGGGGATCTCAATGTTCTCTAGAGTGAGGACGTACTCGCTGTACATTTAGGTCCAAGTGGAAGCCGAAGACACGTACACGAAACAAATGGAGCTTCTTCCAGAGATTCCTCAGGAAGATGTGTCTCACATAACACTCTAAAACCTCCATTGTCGATTGACCTAATTGGAGCTCGATCAAAACGAAGAACCCTAGATACCAGAAGTCGTCATCCTTGAAGAAGTCAAAGCCTACTACACGGCAAGCCAGGGGCGGAAGCAGAATCATATTTAGATGGGGGCACATATTTTATTTCATTATGTCTGATTGTAGAATTAGAGAGCATTTCTTGTATTGATAGTAATTAGTAATTACTAAAGGAAAAGAAAAAAGATGGGGGCACACGACCCCGTTGCTCCTCACCTGTGTCAGCCACTGGGGCAAGCTTTTGTTTTGGTTTCAGCTCATAAAAAAAGTTATTCAAAGCCCATAACAAAAGAAACTCGGGTAAATCCATAACATTTAATAAAACGATGACTTTTGATAATGAGACAGGAGTTGTCTTCAGGATGAGCGACTTAATGAAATGACAGCGTATGAAATAAGTAAACACTTCTTTATATATACAAGATATATTTGAACTATATACAATGTAATTTTTATTTTCTACACAAAAGACAACATGCTTAATAATCAACATATTGTGTTGTACATTTTGTTTCACATCTCAGTTTCCATACATTATACTGAATTACCCCGATTATAGAAATTAAATATATTTCCCTTTTAAACCACAAGATACATTTTGAACTCTAATTGAGTGAAATCTCGAATCCCATTTATGGGAAAAATATTTAATGGTAATCTAACATCTAAACAAAAATTTAAATATTATTTATTAATCGAATTTATGGGCCGAAACCCAATTATCTTCCAATGAAATTGTTCGGCCCATAGAAGATTCATTAGTCGGGGACGGTCGGCCATTACAGAAATGATATCAATTATTATTGCAAATCCCTAACTTTAATAAGATTTGAGACATAGTATTATCTTTATCTAATCAATGAGCCGCACAACTTTTCTCTGAGACTTGTGGAAATGGAGGAGATTGTTTTGAAGCAAAATGTGGTTCCATTACTCAATTGCCCTATCTGCAAAAAATTATTTGATCATCCCACCAACATCACCGAGTGTAACCACATATGTGAGTCTTTGGTTATTATGTCGTAGCTGTCTCTATGTTTCACTCCGATTTTTGCCAATCTTCTTTGGCTATCGTGTGATATGAATCGACTCATGTTTGGTTTGTTAAATTGTTGTTATTACATTTTCTTTGTAGCTATGTTAGGCAAAATCTACGATGGTATCCGTGTTGGTGTCTCATAAAGTATCTAATCATTAAACTAAAAGAATTAAAGAAAAAAAAAGAGAGAATGAAACTCAATTCTATCTCGAATCAAAAACTTCTGAATATCTTCGAAAACCCCTCCGCCATTTATACAATAATGTAATCATATTAAAATATTAATATTTAATTTTGAAATACTTTTTGGATATCTCACCCGATAAAATTCTCTTACGGTTACTTTGTTGGCATCTCTTGTTTCTGTTGAAATCATATTATATCATTCACATATATTTAATTAAACTATACAATTTCCTCTCTTTCGACAATATTTTCTTCACCTTGTAATGTTTGTGTCAAAGTTATATCTCATAGCAACAAGTATATTCGTAAATAATAGCATAACTTGTTATTATGCAGACGAGAAATTTTTGTAAAGATGGTTCAGTTTCATTTTATAGTGAGATTTTAAAGTAATTGCCCTCAAATATTTGGTTCCATTTGTTGTGTTTTGCTTGAAAAAGAGTATTTGAAAAGTTATCTTCGTTTTAGTAAGAAAGCATTCAAAACTCTAGATAAGGACACTAAATCTGTTCTTCTGGTTGTTATGTTGTGCCTCTCTGGTTCCGGGAATATTTTTGGAACAGTTTGCAGGAAATGCATAGAGGACAAGTTCACAGTAGAGAATCTGAAAGCTTGTCCAGTCTGCAATGTTGATCTTGGTGTTGCTCCTCTTAATAAACTCAAGTAGTCACCTTTTATATATATACTCAAAATCAAATACAATATGTCATCAAGTCTTGAGTTTCATAATATGTCTTTTCTTTCTCTTAACTTTTTAATAAATATGTCTATGCACTTTACCAAAAACTGGTACATCAAATATGTAACTGGTTATGAAAGTGCAGGCTGGATAACACTTGGGATTACTTGAAGCAAAAATTCTTCAAACCGAAGAAGAAATCTCTAGCTTCACTCGGAGCCACTTCGTCTGGAGGATCAATTCTACCTGATGCATTGGAACAAAAGAAGCTTGGCAAGCAAAACAATGTGTCGGTTAGTAAACACGTAATACTATATCATTTTTTGAGTGTTTAAAATATTTTTGTTACCGAGTGAGATGAAATTGATGCATCACAGGCTGGAGCATCGACATCTAAAGGATGCATACAAAAGGAAAACCACTCTGGGAAAGATAAGGAAGAGATTTCAGTATTATCTGATGATCTTGATAAGTCCTTGAGTACTACTGATAAGAGCAACCATACTGCACTGGTTGCTGAGACGGAAATAACTCAAAATGGCAAAGAGAAACAAAAAACTGTCCTTACAGAGAGAATCTCTGGTAAGAAACCGAAGAACAAAGGTAAAGAAAAGCAAGAAAGCTTCTCTACCCCGAGGAAGGTCTCAGGTCAGAAAGGGAAAGGAAAAGCTTATTCTTTTCCTCCGGTTTGGAAACCCCGTATGCATGTGGATATGAGTTCAGGTGGTACATCATCACAAACTGAAGCAAGTAACAACAAAGTTTGGTTTTCACTAATCGCTGTCCTCCCGAATCAGTAAAAGACATTCTGCTATCTTCTTTTCATTGTCTTTTAAGCTTAGATTCTGAAGCTCTTGATTGTTCGTTGTCAGGAACATTAATAGGCCTCTACTGCCACAAATCTCTAGTCAATACATACGAACGTAAGTGATCACTGGATCTTTACTTCGAAAACATAACTTCATTGAGAATGTGTAATAGTGATGCTTTCATTTGTGCATCTCCACAGTGATGGAAACTTACCTGTCTCATATGTCAAGAAGTATGTAGCGAAAAAGCTCGGTCTGCAAAGCGAGAACGAAGTAATGACTCTTCAATGTCTCTCTCTCTCTCTCTCTGTCTATCTGGCTCTTTAATACTCAGATCTTGATCTCCTTTAGGTTGGATCTTTCAGGTGGAGATATGGCTAAGGGAAGAGGCAGTGTGTTCTACACAGAAGCTGCATGAGTTGGTGGATTGGTGGGTTCAGACTACTCCAGTTGCTGAGAGGATAAGCGGCATGGTTGGGAGATCCGCTGCTGGATTTGTCATGGATCTCCACTACAGTGGTTCTTACGGCTTTGAATAATTCGGCTGGCCATCTATCATCATCAAACCATTAACCTTATTTGAAAAAACCTTTCTTGCGTAAGAAGAAACCATGAAGAAAAGACTGCACTAGGGTTTACAGCTTTGTTTATTTTAGTTCTCTATATCCCTATACCTTTCAAAGATAGCGAGTTCAACGACTTGGGCCTCGCAGGAACACTTAATGGGCCGTTTTGGTCATCGTTTAAACCTTGTTTACTTTCTGTTAACTATGTCGATGTTGTAGAAATTCATTATCAAAAAAATTTATATCAAAATATCAACTTCTTTTCCTTCTTTCTATGGTACTCTTTATTTCTGAAATTATTCTGATTTTTTTTCCTTCTACTTCCCAACCTTTTTCTTTGGATTTTCTTACATTAGATAGAAAATGTCATTTAAGACAAAAATGAATTAAAAGACTACCAAAAGTAATGAAACAATAATAATTTAAGGGATCTGTCTAAATCGATATAGATTATGCCAAACAATACAATTTTTCATTTGTCAAAAAGGATATACTTTAAAATTTTCATTTGTCAAAAAAGGGTATACTTTAAAATTTTAAAATTTTGATTTCTAGATTTATAGTAGTATAGATAACAATTTGTTTTTGGCCAGCCTTGATTTACATATCTAATAGACAAAAGACATCAAATTCTCTTCAGATCACGTCATAAAACACTCGGATTTCTTTACAACTCTAAAGTGTTGAAGATAGGTTTCTGAAATGGGCACATCAGCCTATAGGTGAAACACAGATTCAAGGCATTACAACACTGGCCAAAATACTCGTGAAAGCTAAAACTTTGAGGCCGAGAGTGGTAAAGACGCGAGGCAAAAAAAAAGAGTACGGTTTAGCCCTCGACACAAGGTTTGTTGACTTATCATTTGTTTTCCTACTATGAACTTGTGTCTTTAGCTAATTCTTTGTTATGTTTGGCCTCGACAGAACCTTATAAAACACATTACGGAAAAACATGCAAAAGCAGAACAGCTGAGAGCTGGTATTGTAATTGGATATATTGACATTTACATTATTTCTTTATCATTCAGTGATCAAACAAATGCTATTTTCTTCATGGAAGATTAACTCGAGACCCTGCTGTTGGATAAGCTTGAGAGACAAGTTTCCTTTTCCTTATTAGTATGTGTTTATCTTTAGGGTTAAGGAAATATGATAATACTTGTGTGTTTAGGATTTGTTGTAATCCTATATCTGAATGAGAAGAATGCATATGTGTGGTGGTTAATATGCGATTTGATAGTGTGATTGAACATTGTGATTGAATAAGAAGAACTTCTTATTGTTGAAACTACATCTTGTCGTGAAACTAGATTTGGTATCATAGCTTTACAGAAACAATTTCTTTCGACACTTCCCGACTACTAACAATGGGTGATGTCAAGAACGAGATTGTGGTGCACAAAGAACCTGAGATAACTTCCGTAAAATTTCCGATGCTAACCGCGTCCAACTACACCGTCTGGGCCATGAGGATGACGATTGCTCTAAAGGTCTGCGAAGTTTGGAAAACCATAGAGCCCGATATCGACGATGCAAAGAAAAATAATAAAGCCATCGCTTACCTATTCCAATCCATACCTGAGCATTGATATTACAAGTTGGCAACATAAAGACATCAAAAGGAGTATGGGATGCGATTCAGGCAAGACATGTCGGAGCAGAACGGGTGAAAGAAGCTAGGTTACAAACCTTGATGGCAGATTTTGATAGACTCAGGATGAAAGACGATGATACAATCGATATATTCTCGAGCAAACTGTCCGAGATTGCGTCCAAATCTGTCTCATTAGGAGAAACGATTGAAGAACCTAAACTTGTTAAGAAGTTTCTCAAGAGCTTGCCAAGAAAGAAGTATATCCACATGGTGGCTTCACTTGAACAAGTTCTGAATCTTAATACTACAAGTTTTGAAGATATAGTAGGCAGATTAAAGGCATATGAAGAACGAATATCTGAGGAAGATGAAACATATGATGAGCCCGGAAAGCTAATGTATGCAAATACAAGCTCGAATCAAGAAGGTTATAGCAACAATAACGCTGGACGAGGACGTGGAGGAAGATCTAACTGGAGAGGAAGAGGTCGCGGACGTGTTGGGTCTTTCCAACAACAACGAGAGGCTTATCGACAAGGACGAGGCAGAGGAGCTGCATCATACATCACGTACTTCAATTGTGATAAGCTTGGTCACTACGCCACGGATTGTCCCGATAAGATGTTAAAACTTCAGGAGACAGATGAAAAAAGTGAGAAGAAAGACGAAGAAACACATGAAGCTGATGCTTTGATGATGAATGAGGTTGTTTATCTGAATGAGAAGAATGTGAACCCGAAAGCGTTTGATACTGAATCAGATGCAAGAGATGTGTGGTATTTGGATAATGGTGCTAGCAACCATATGAGTGGAAACCGTATGTGCTTTAACAAGCTTGATGTTTCTATTACCGAAAAAGTGCGCTTTGGAGACGACTCTCGAGTCGATATAATGGGAAAAGGTACCGTTAGGTTCCTTATCGATGGAGGAAAGAAAGAATTGAAGGATGTGTATTACATTCCGCCGCTGCGAAGTAACATAATCTCTTTGGGTCAGGCCACGGAGGTAGGATGTGAAGTGAAGATGAAAGACGATACCCTCAAGTTGCTCGACAAGTATGGCCAGTTGATAGTTAAAACACAAAGATCAAAGAACTGCCTATACAAAGTTTCTTTGCAGGTTGATCTTGTCGAGTGCTTACAGGTATCAACGAGCTCAGCCTCTGTAATATGGCATGCCCGACTGGGCCATATCAACAGAGAAACAATGAAGACGATGGTCAAGAAAGAACTAGTCATTGGTGCACCGGAACTTACATCTAGTACGGAACCTTGCGTCTCGTGTCTAAAGGGAAAACATAGTAGAAAAGCATTCCCACAAGCTACTCTTTTTCGCGCAACAGAGCCTTTGGAACTAATCCACGCCGACTTGTGCGGTCCTATCTCACCGTCAACGCCGTCTCACAAGAGGTATATCTATGTCCTCATCGATGACTACTCACATTACATGTGGACTGTATTGATTGAAGAGAAAAGTGAGGCGTTTGAAAAATTTAAAAGCTTTAAAATGCGTGTGGAGCAAGAAACCAAGACTGCGATAAGAACTTTGTGAACCGACAGAGGGGGAGAGTTCGTATCTCGTGAGTTTCAGTTATATTGCGACAAACATGGCATCACTCGTCACTTGACTGCACCTTACACCCCACATCAAAACAGAGTAGTAGAGCGTCGGAATCGAACACTTTTGGAGATGACACGAAGCATCTTAAAACATATGAGCTTACCTAATCACTTATGGGGAAAAGCTACACGACACGCTACTTACCTGATAAACCGAGTTGGAACGAGATCTCTGGATGGAAAAACTCCCTATGAAGCATTAAGGAATCGAAAGCCTAATCTATCACACTTAAGAGTATTCGGGTGCATTTGCTATGCGAGAACAGAGAAGGCTGGAAGAAAGAAACTAGACAACAGATCCAGGGCTCTTGTACATCTAGGGACAGAGCTGGGATCCAAGTCTTATCGTCTCTTTGATCCTATAACAAAACGTATTGTGGTGAGCCGCGACGTCGTGTTTGACGAGTGCAAGGAGTGGGATTGGACGAAGCAGGAAGCTAATATTGACACTAGTGAGTTTGTTGTTAACCAAAGTATCAGGAACTATGGCTCTACAGGAGTTGAGACGAGTGAAGCTAGTAATTTCTAGCCACACGTAACAGAGGAAGATGAAGGAACCAATGAAGATGAGGAAAGTGATGAAGAGAACCCACTGCTGAGAAGATCAACACGAGCCACTACTAAACCTGCATATCTTGACGACTACATTCATCTTGCAGAGGTAGAAAGCGAGCACTTGTTGATGGAGCCGTGGAGTTTTGAAGAAGCCAAAAAACTCCAAGTCTCGATAGATGCGTGTGAGGATGAGATCTTTTCTATTGAGAAGAATAACACATGGGATCTTGTGGAGCTGCCGAAGGGAGTAAAACCAATTGGACTAAAGTGGATATTCAAGATTAAACGCAATGCTGATGGGACTATTAGTAAATACAAAACTCGTCTAGTAGTAAAAGGGTACGTACAACGACATGGTGTAGACTACGACGAAGTATTTGCTCCGGTGGCGCGTATTGAAACGATAAGGTTAATCATTGCATTGTCTGCATCACACGGATGGGAGATACACCACCTTGACGTCAAGACGACTTTTCTTCACGGTGAATTAAAGGAGGAAGTGTTCGTCACTCAGCCGGAGGGATTCGTGATTACTGGTGAAGAACATAAGGTTTACAAACTGAAAAAAGCTCTTTATGGACTACGACAAGCGCCGAGAGCATGGAACATAAAGCTTAATCAAATACTCTGAGACTTGAGCTTCAAGCGTTGTTCTAAAGAACCCTCACTCTACGGAAGGAAAATGATCGAGAGTTACTTATTGTCGTGGTCTATGTAGATGATCTCCTAGTTACTGGATCATCGTTAAAGGCTATATTGGAGTTCAAGCATGAGATGTCGGCAAAGTTCGAGATGAGTGATCTTGGGTTATTAACATACTACTTAGGCATTGAAGTATCACAAGTCACTGGCGGTATCATCTTAAGACAAGAAAGATATGCACAGAGAATTCTTGATGAAGCAAAGATGAGCTCGTGTAATCCGGTTCATGTTCCAATGGAACTTAATGCGAGTTTCTCTAAATCGATTGATGAAGCACGTATTGATGCTAAGGAATATAGACGAGCGATTGGATGCCTGCGATATCTACTACACACACGGCCAGACCTATCATTTAGCGTCGGCGTCCTGGGCAGGTATATGCAAGATCCTAGGAGTTCACATGGAGCCGCCTTGAAACAAGTTATAAGATATCTGCGAGGCACCTGTTCTCTAGGACTGTTCTATGCGCGTGGGAAAGGAACAGAACTGTTAGGATATAGTGACAGTTCTCATAACGTGGATGATGATGATGGTAAGAGTACGACTGGCCATATATTCTATCTCGGCAACAGTCCCATAACGTGGTGTTCAACCAAGCAAGAGATCATCGCTCTGTCTTCTTGTGAAGCCGAATTCATGGCTGCAACAGAGGCAGCTAAACAAGCAATATGGCTACAAGAACTACTAAGCGAAGCTGTTGGAAAAGAAAGCAGCGAGTTGTTATCAAAGTCGATAACAAATCGGCAATTGCTCTGTCGAAAAATTCAGTATTTCATGGCCCCAGTAAGCATATTCATAGAAGGTTCCACTTCATACGTGAATGTGTCGAGAACGAGCAAGTTGAAGTAAGTCATATTCCAGGCAGTGAACAAAAGGCTGACATTCTTACTAAGTCACTTGGAAGAATAAAATTCAAAGAGATGAGGGACCTTATTGGAGTACAAGAAGTGCGTGATGGTGAGCTCAAGCTTAAGGGAAAAAATGTTGGATAAGCTTGAGAGACAAGTTTCCTTTTCTTTATTAGTATGTGTTTATCTTTAGGGTTAAGGAAATATGATAATATTTGTGTGTTTAGGATTTGTTGTGATCCTATATAAACGAATGCATGTGTGGTGTTTAATATGCGATTCGATATTGTGATTGAATATTGTGATTGAATAAGAAGAACTTCTTATTGTTGAAACTACATCTTGTCGTAAAACTAGACCTGCAATATCTACCGGGAACAAATGGAGATGATGTAGCAGACAAGGGAAATAAACAGAGTTATATAACAAGCTGGATGTGACTTATGCTTCTATCGATGAGGATATATAATAGAATTTATGGTCCAAGAGTACATAACTTTCCCCCCAAAACAATATACCACAACAAGTTTAGTATCTCCAATGAGTTCCACAGTCTAAGTAAAACACAACTCATGCATATATACAGTGACAGATCCAAAAATGTTTTCAATCGGAGGCACTGTATCAGAAACAACAACAAAAAAGAATTGATGGAGACATTTTTACAGTTTTTTTTTTTTTGAAGAAAACACTTTTACAGTTTTCTTCACTAAATTTATGATATTTGATCATTTAATTTAAATTACTAAAGACAAAAAAATCAGTAGGGGCATGAAAAAAAATCAGTACGTCCGCCCCTGCATATAAATAAATATTGTCTAGACTAAAGAGTCAAGTACGTAACAAGTATCAAGTGATCCATATAATCCTTGAATAAATAAATGTAAATATCAGAACATACTAAACTGTTTTAGCGGGATAGAAAGAACACGTTCATAATGGAACAACACGATACGTAAAAGAAGAAAATTATTAGTTTCACCCCAACACCTCTTTATTACGAAATAAGAATAATAATTTTAAAAGTAAATAACTTTGTAATTAAGCCACATCGGGCTAATCCTCTTGACCATGCTTTAAAAATAAATATCCCATAACAACAAAGGCAAGGACTAGAAGGATTACGAATAAGATCAACACCAGCTCTGTCGACATTCTTTTCTGTTTTCTTCCAAAGTTCCTAACTTAGCTTCTTCTTGGCTATGTTTTCTGTGATCAAAGAGAAGCTATGAATTAATCGTATAATCTACACACACGCCGCACAAACATATATATATATATATATATATATATATATATATATATAATATTCCTTTGTTCCTAAACTTGTACCATTTACAAGAAAAATTAGTTACTTAAAATTCCTATTCATTCCTTTTTTATAAGTAACTATAGAGTAATAGTCATCTGGTAACCATAATTGAGGATAGGAACGAGAATGAATACTACATTCTCCTTCGTTCTTTTTTTTACCAAAATGGTGAATAGGAATATTAGCTTTTGAGTTTATCTTATATTTCTCCTTAGTAATATATTTTTCATTTCTTCTTCTAATATATTACTTTCTATCT
>NW_026616563.1:0-23739 GCF_000801105.2 Raphanus sativus | reverse complement strand
AACTGTGGGAACCGAAATTCGCACTGTCGATTTTAGTTAAGTTTAAACGTAGGAAAACTAAGTTGACCTAGTTTTCCCGAGGACCCGGCTATCTGCTGGGCCACGCACGACGAAGTTTAGACGAGTATAGTTTGGGAATAAATGCGTAAAATAAAGAGAGCAAAAGAAAGAATCTTATTTCCGAATTTGCGGAGAGCGTTCGAACAACAGGTCGAGATCTCGGCCGCAAGAGCTGTCGATCGTCGCTAGTCTCAAAACCTAGATCTAACCTAGTTGAGTCGCAGCTCGCTAAAAAGGAAATAAAAGCCTAAGTTCTAAGTTGCTCTAGAGTGGTTTCTCTCTTCTGATTTCGGATCCCCTCTTCCTCTGCTCCTAGCCTTGCTTATATACTCCCATATGACGGTCTATTCTTGATGGACTGAGTCTGCCGCGAGCTGGGCTTTTTCCATTTTCGTCGGCCTTTGTGTTTATCGGGAAAGTTGACATTTATCCTTTCGGAAGTTTAACATTTATCTTGTTATGTAAAGATAATTGTAAACCGTCGTATCTATCTTTTAGAGAATCGTAAATGGGCCGTCCGATCGGGTTTGGTCCCTTTCGGGCCGTCTTCCGGACTTCTGTTGTTTCTACGATTTCTTTGAAAGAATGCTCCTACTTGGATGTCGAGTCTTTCGGAAGATCTCCGATCCATTGCTGAGGCGAATGGTGTTTTAAGATAACCATCACCGTTTTATACGAAGTCTTTCTGTCCGTTGATGTCTTACGGGTTCTCCGAAATCTTGGAGCAGGAAAAGGAGTTTTGTTTGCGGGATCTCGGAAAGTCGCAAAACACGGATTTCTGGCAATCCGGGGGTCTAGAACTTACGCACGAAGACTACCCGTCTGACGACCCGAGCCAGCACGGGGCTAGCCGCCCGCGACCACGGCCAGCACGGGGCTAGCCGCCCGGCGGCCACGGCCAGCACCGGCGCTAGCCGCCGGCGGCCACGGCCAGCACGGGGCTAGCCGCCCGGCGGCCACGGCCGCGACCGGAGTCGGCTGCTCGGTTCCTTCGGCTTGTGCGTGTTTTTGCGTTTTTTTTAGTTTTCCGTAGGTTTTTCCTCGTGTAGAAAACGTTTCTAGCCGTTGATTTCGAGATGATTAATCTCGAACTTAATTTTTCCAAGGTTTCTCGATTAACAATTAGTCTCTCGAGGTTGCTCTAACATCTTTCATGTTTTTCCGAGACTTTCGGACATCGATTTCGTCTTGACCGATTTTGACCCCAACAGTTAGCCCCCCAGCTAGCTAGGAGCCGTAGGGTTTGTAGGTCCTAGCTTGCGGTATGGTTCGTGAGGAAAGTATGGAGACGAAATCGTGTCGAAGGTCGGGGTGAATAGTCAAATCCTTGCCTATAAAGACTTGTGAATTCTTTACCATTCTTATTTCACCCAAGAATCTTAAGTTAATCTCTCTCTTGCAAATTCTCTCTCTACCTTTAAGAAAAGAATGACTTCAAGATCAAAATCCTCGAGGAGGCAGTCTCACTCGTCTTCGGATAGTTTCCATGCCGAGGAGGAAGTTCCGAAACCCGAGGTTCCAGAGATTGACAGGAGCGCGTATTGCGACGCCGTCTTCGGTTCTGATGCTCCCCTTCCCGTGATCCCGATTCCCCGGCGACCTCTGAGGGCGCGTAAGGAAACTGACTCGCCGAGCGAAGTATCCCCTGAATATCTCGGAACTCTTCGAGAGTTTTATGAGGTTCCGAAGGGAGTCATGTTTCGCATTCCTCGTGGGAATGAGAGTTCGGAGCATCCTCCGAAGGGTTACTTTACTTGCTACGAGGCGTTCCTGACGCAATGCCGACTGTGGTTCCCAATCCCTGGGGTCATTGTTCAGGCTCTCGACCGTTTCGGAATCGTAATCAGCCAGCTGAACGTGCCGGCTTTGGAAAGCTGGCTTGGCGTTGTGATTTTGAGTTACGAGTTAGGGATGGACCTTAGCCCTGCTGACTTCGAAGGGTTGTGGAACTCCAAGACGACGAGCATCAATGGAGTATACTCCATGAAGGCGAGGACCAATTTTTCGGTAATCCATGGAGTCACCTCGCACGCCAAGGATTACGTTGACCGTTTCTTTTTCGTGAGGATAGATGGAGAGTCTGTCGAGGAAGGCTTTCTCCACCTATTCCCGACGGACTGGTTGTACCAACGAGGTAAGATTGTCGCATCCCCTTTCTTAGAATCCGAAAAGCGAGTACTGAACGTGTGTGTTTTTTTTTTTTGTTCAGAGAACAGGTGTCTCGCGCATGTTCCTTCCGATCTTTCGACCAAGAGAGACATTTTTAGGACAATGCCTTGTTCCTGGAACTCCTTTACTCTTGACCGGATTCGAGGGGCGGTCGCGCTTCACCGATCGCGAGGCGGTACGCGGCCCTGTGTCAATGATGGATCCTACGTTTTTGCCCCTTCAAGGCGGAGGCGGAGATCTCGGAAGGATAAAGGGATTGCTTTCGAGGCCTCGTCGGGAAATGGTGAGCTGCCGAGATACGATCCTGACTTCACTACAGAGAATCAGGGTGTTCCTTCCCCGGGTGACTTCTTTGATGAACTCCCTCCGGCGTTTTCCCGTGACGAGTCTTTGGACAACGAGGAGAGGGACAAGGTGACTGCGGAGGGTGCTCGCTTGGTCAACGAGGTTTGTTTTCGAAACTTGAGTAAATCCCCTTTTCTTTTTATTTGACCTCGACTTCTTTGCAGGCCGTGAGAGTGTGGAACGCATCGATCGATGGAAGTTTCCGTACTGCCCGGCTGGCCCGTTTCAAAGCGGAGGAAACGGAAAGGGAATTCGCCAAGTATCGGTTGGAGGTGGAGGAGCAAAAACGCCGGCAAGCCGAGGTCCAGGCTCGAGCCCTCGTTCGTGCGGAAAGGAGCGGGCGGAGAAGAGCTGCCGCCGAGCTGAACCGAAGGGCCGAAATTTTCTCTACCGAATTCGAAGCGTACAAAGAGGCTCAGGACTTTGTAGGCGATTTTCGCGAGTGTCGTGGTTCGGTCGGTACTCTACACAAGATGCAGCGTGAGGGTTTCTCTCTTTCCGGCGAACTTGCCGCGATGGATGGCTCGATGAGAATATGCGCTAACGCCGAATCCTTTGTTCCTCCGATCGAAGGGAGAATTCGAGAGTTGTGGAATCCTATCCAAGTCTCGGAAGATACGGCGGATGTAGGCGCGGGTTTGAATGCAGGCGACGGGGGTGAAGAGGTCGACCAGCCCGACTCCTCGTTTGGAATATCTCTAACCGATTGTTATGCATTCGATTATAATTTGTGATAGGCCAAGTGTGGCTGTTTGTATGTATGTGTTGCGACCCTTAGGAGGTCGCGTGACTTTGTGTTTCTCGGGATTGGCCGTTGGTGGCTTTTGAATCCCTGCTATGAATGCTTTTATGAATTCTGCGTTTTGATTTATACTTTCGTCAAGTGTAGAGGGTTTGAATACGTGCAGTCACTTCGTATTCAATCTCTTTTTTTTGTCGCTTGATCCGTAGGTTACTTTGTAGCGAACGTTAGGTTTGTAAGCGATAAGAGGCAAATTTTGGAATCTCGTATTCTGGATACTTATGCCTATGAGATGTCTTAGATACCAGCAAGGCCGGGTTTAGGGCAAGACCTAGGTCTACTTTCGGACTGAAGCTGTGCGATGACAAATCGGCTTTCGTTTTGCCTGTTTGCGATTTCGACCTGACTCGTACCGTTTTAGAATCTGCGAAGTGCTTATCGGCTTATATGATTCGTTTGGATACGAGTCGAGCTACTTCCTTTACGAAGAGCTAACCAAAATTTGGATTTTTTGTATAGCGCGCTATGGTATCCTTGTCGGATGCAAGAGGACTTCGTTAGAAGCCAGACTACGAATTTGATTGAGTGAAACGTTTCTATGTTTTTCCGTCGGGGCCAATCGACGGAAATGAATTTTAGAGTCGCGGACAGACTGTTTGATAGAGTTTTTTAGAGTCGCGGATGGACTGTTTGGAGGAGAATGGAGAATCAAGACTTTTCGGGAACTAACGACGTCTCGCGTTCCTCAAAGATATGATTTTCGTTTTCCGTAATGTTTATGCGTTGAGTAAGCATTTGAATTAAAGACTTTATAATGTAGAGTACATGTGAAAAGTATTTTTGCGGGAGTACAAGGATGTTTGTCCCCATCTCCCCCCCCCCTTTTTGGTGAGGGGGATAGCTGAACTCGTCGGGTTGCGACGAGCTGCCTACGTACCTCTTGCGAGGATCAAGCCATCTCGTAGTTCTGTTTCTATCGCGGTTTGCTATTACTCCACGATTTCCGGCGCCTTGACTGTTTCAGCTAAGTCGGTGGTCGCGTTGGGAGTTAGGTTATCCGTTTTTTCGGCGATGGACTCGAGGATTTTCCCGCTATCCTGAGTTGTGGCCTGTTCGGACAAATCCGAGCTGTTCTTTGCTGAGTTCTCGGAGATACTCAGATGCTTCTTAGTTCGCTTCGGGTTAGCTACTGGGGCGTTCCGATTGCTGCGCAATTTATGTTCGGCCAGGAAGCAGAGTCGCGACTGTTTTTGGCTTCCCCAGATTACCGCTGTTCCAGTCGGTGTTGGAAACTTGACGCTGAGATGGTAAGTGGACGGGACTGCCTTCATGGCGTTTATCCAAGGAGTTCCCATTATGGCGTTATAGATAGCCGGGTTATCCACTACCGCGAATTCGACGATCTTCGTGACTTCTTTAGCCATGACCGGGAGTCTGATTTTTCCGAGGGTCATGGACGTGACGCCCGAGAATCCAGTCAACGGTCTTGGTTCTGGGATGACTTCTCCGAGGGGTATGTTCATCCTCTGCAGAGTGTCGCGGAACATGATGTTGACCGTGCTTCCTGTGTCGATGAGGATGCGGCCGACTTCGAGATCCTGAATCACCAAGTCGATGACCAGAGGATCGTAGTGGGGTTTATCGAGTCCGGCCGTATCCTGTTCCTCGAAGATGATTGCGTGATTGGGAACGTCGTCCTCTGGACACCATCCGGGGCTTGTTTCGGCCCTCCGTCCGTAGGCTTTGATCGACGAAACGGAGTCCTGGTAAAAATGCGATCCTCCGATGATCATGTTGATCCTTTGGCGGTTGTTGTTGTTTCCTTCGCCGTCTTGTCTCCGTCCGCGTTTTTCGCCCGATTGAGTTCCAGGAGCGTTATTCTCGGGATTGGCTCCGTCGGTCTTCGGCGGACGGTCAGAATCTAGGAGCAGGTCTTTCACGCTCCTGACCGTTGCTAGTTCGCCGGCAAGCAGCTTCGTAATGAGTCTAGCGCCGAGGACTTTGCAGTTGGCGGTGGAGTGACCTCTCGTCTGATGGAACTCGCAGCTGGAATTGTCCTTGTACGAGTTCCGCGTCCAAGTGTTTCCGGCGGTCCTTCCTTGTTCGGAATTGACGGCGTAGTTATGTTCGCCTTGGACGTCTTCCCCTTCGTGATGGACGTACTTGTCGTTACGAGAGGTTTTCTTCTTGCCGGACGCTTTCTGCGGTCCATGCTTTTGCGCTAGGACTTTCATCTCTTCTTCCATGATGATGAAATCCGTCGCCTTGTGGAGAGTGTCCTGGATGGTGCGTGGCCTCTCCAAAGAAATCCACTTTCGGAATTTCGATTTGTACCAGAGGTTTTTTCTCAGGGCGTCGATGGCGACTCTGTCGCTGAGGCCTGTTACCCTGGACATCACGAGTTTGAACCTCCTTATGTAGTCGCGGAGCGGTTCATCTTCCTTTTGAATTAGACTCCAAAGGTCTACGTCGGAAGTTTCCCTGTCCATGAACATGGAGAATTGCTTCAGAAAAGCTGAAGCAAGCTGGCGGAAACTTCCGATGGAGTTTCTTTTCAAGTGTGAGAACCACTCGAGCGCAGCACCTCTGAGGTTCTCGACGAATAGGAGACAGCAGCCGACGTCCTTTTCCCGCTCCGGAAGTTTAGACCTCGCCATCGCAATCTGGAAGGACTGCAGATGTGCCTTCGGATCTGTGGTTCCGTCGTAGGTGGGAAGCTTTATTTTCCCGGGATCTGAGACTCGTGCGTCCGTGATTCGAGAGGTGAACGGAGTCTTTCTCGATTCCTCGAGGAGCAGGTCGATCTCGGGGGCAGTGCTGGTTGCGTGGTGAATCTGCGATTTTACCGCTTTCACCTCGGCTGCAGTTTTTGCGATGTACTCGCGCAAATCATGGATCTCGTTGGCGCCGTTCGCGCTCCTTTGTCTACGTTGGCTGCGATAGGCCCGAGTCTGGTCTTCAGCCAACCTTTCTTGCTCTGACCAGTAGAGGTCTTCTTCCTCTTCTGTCATGGGTTTTTCGAAGGCTGCCGCCAGTCGAGCTGAATGACTTCGGGTCCTTCTGTGGTGGATGTCGGCGTCTTCGTCGGACGGATCCGATTGATCGCTGATATCCAGATTGATTCTTTCGACGTCGTCTCCTTCGTTTTCCCTTGCGGGAGATGGGAGGTTATCCGTCGTTTTCTTCTGCCCCGCCGGAGTGGTATCGTCAGGGATGAGTTCCGGGGATTTTCTCGGGGCATCTTTTTCTTGGTCTCCGGCAGTTCCGAAGTCGAGCTTCCTGACACGCCTCACCTTGGTGGATCCGCGCGGGAGTTTGCTTTTCGCTGTTAAGGTATTGACCTGTTTAGCGAGTGAAGCCATTAGTTTCTCTTGTTCTTCCGACCGTTTCTGGGCGGTGGCGAACAGTTCCTTCCCCTGGTCCAGCATCGCGGTGTTTGCCTCGGCAGTGACCGTCGATACGTTTCCGGCAGGAGTCTTCTCAGCGTTGGCATCGGCGGCTGGTCCGTCGTGCGTTTGCTTGTCTTCGTTAGCAGTCATGCTTAACTGGGCGTGCGTAGTTGCGAGAAAGATAAATCCGTGTATCCCCCTCCTTCTAGCGCCAAACTGTGGGAACCGAAATTCGCACTGTCGATTTTAGTTAAGTTTAAACGTAGGAAAACTAAGTTGACCTAGTTTTCCCCGAGGACCCCGGCTATCTGCTGGGCCACGCACGACGAAGTTAATACGAGTATAGTTTGGGAATAAATGCGTAAAATAAAGAGAGCAAAATAAAGAATCTTATTTCCGAATTTGCGGAGAGCGTTCGAACAACAGGTCGAGATCTCGGCCGCAAGAGCTGTCGATCGTCGCTAGTCTCAAAACCTAGATCTAACCTAGTCGAGTCGCAGCTCGCTAAAAAGGAAATAAAAGCCTAAGTTCTAAGTTGCTCTAGAGTGGTTTCTTTCTTCTGATTTCGGATCCCTCTTCCTCTGCTCCTAGCCTTGCTTATATACTCCCATATGACGGTCTATTCTTGATGGACTGAGTCTGCCGCGAGCTGGGCTTTTCCATTTTCGTCGGCCTTCGTGTTTATCGGGAAAGTTGACATTTATCCTTTCGGAAAGTTGACATTTATCCTTTCGGAAGTTTAACATTTATCTTGTTATGTGAAGATAATTGTAAACCGTCGTATCTATCTTTTAGAGAATCGTAAATGGACCGTCCGATCGGGTTTGGTCCCTTTCGGGCCGTCTTCTGGACTTTCGTTGTTTCCTACGATTTCTTTGAAAGAATGCTCCTACTTGGATGTCGAGTCTTTTGAAAGATCTCTGATCCATTGCTGAGGCGAATGGTGTTTTAAGATAACCATCACCGTTTTATACGAAGTCTTTCTGTCCGTTGACGTCTTACGGGTTCTCCGAAATCTTGGAGCAGGAAAAGGAGTTTCGTTCGCGGGATCTCGGAAAGTCGCAAAACACTGATTTCTGGCAATCCGGGGGCCTAGAACTTAGGCACGAAGACTAGCCGTCCGACGACCCGAGCCAGCACGGGGCTAGCCGCCTGGCGACCACGGTCGACACGGGCGCTAGCCGCCGCCGGCTACGGCCATCACGGGGCTAGCCACCCGGCGACCACGGCCAGCACGGGTGCAGGCCGCCGGCGGCCACGGCCAGCACGGGGGCTAGCCGCCCGGCGACCACGGCCACCACGGGCGCTAGCCGCCGCCAGCCACGGCCAGCACGGGGGCTAGCCGCCCGGCGGCCACGGCCAGCACGGGCGCTAGCCGCCGGCGGCCACGGCCAGCACGGGGCTTGCCGCCCGGCGGCCACGGCCAGCACGAGCGCTAGCCACCGGCGGCTACGGCCAGCACGGGGCTAGCCGCCCGGCAGCCACGGCCACGACCGGAGTCGGCTGCTTGGTTCCTTCGGCTTGTGCGTGTTTTTGCGTTCTTTTTAGTTTTCCGTAGGTTTTTCCTCGTGTAGAAAACGTTTCTAGCCGTTGATTTCAAGATGATTAATCTCTAGCTTAATATTTTTCCAAGGTTTCTCGATTACCAATTAGTCTCTCGAGGTTGTTCAAACATCTTTCATGTTTTTCCGAGACTTTCGGACATCGATTTTGTCTTGACTGATTTTGACCCCAACAGTTGTACTCTTGACTTAGCTTTCTTGCATACCACACATCTTGCACAATGAGCCTCTACTGTCTTCTTTAGGTGCGGCCAATAAAAATGCTCTCTGACCACAGTAAGTGTCTTGTCTACTCCAAAATGTCCCATGAGACCTCCTCCGTGAGCTTCCCTAGTGATCAGGTCTCTCAAAGAACACTGAGGGATACATAATCTCTTGCCCTTAAACAAGAACCCCTCATGCAAGTAGAACTTCCCGTGAGGTCCTTTAGTGCAGCTGGTGTAGGAGTCAGCAAGATCCGGATCCTCCCCATATAGTTCCTTGATGAACTCAAATCCTAGCACCTTAGCTTCCATTGTGGCAATCAAGGCATGTCTCCTGGAGAGTGCATCAGCTACAATGTTCTCTTTACCCTTCTTGTACTTGATGATGTATGGAAAGGTTTCTATAAACTCCAGCCACCTAGCATGTCTTCTCTTGAGATTGGTTTGTCCTCTTAGATGTTTAAGGGTCTCATGATCAGTGTGCACCACAAATTCCTTGGATAAGAGATAGTGCTGCCATGTCTCCAAAGTTCTCACCAAGGCATATAGCTCATTGTCATAGGTAGGGTAGTTAAGAGCAGCTCCACTGAGTTTCTCACTGAAGAAAGCCACTGGTTTGCCTCCTTGAAGTAGTACTGCCCCAATCCCAATTCCTGAGGCATCACACTCTACTTCAAATGTCTTATTGAAGTCTGGTAAAGCCAGCACTGGTGCATGAGTTAGCCGGTATTTGAGGGCCTGAAAAGCCTCTTCTTGAGCTTTCTCCCACATGAATCCAACACTCTTCTTGACAATGGCAGTGAGAGGTGCTGCTATGCTACTGAAATCCTGAACAAACAGCCTGTAGAAACTGGCTAGCCCATGAAAGCTTCTGACTTGACTGATGCTTGTGGGTACTGGCCATTCTTGGATTGCTCTAACCTTCTCTTCATCAACCTGTAATCCCTGTGAACTCACAACAAAACCTAGGAAGACAAGTTTATCAGTGCAGAATGTGCACTTCTTGAGGTTTGCATAGAGTCCTTCTTTACGAAGTGTTTCTAATACTTGCTCAAGATGTGACACATGATCAAGTAAGTTTGTACTATAAATTAAAATATCATCAAAATATACCACAACAAACTTACTGATGTAGGGTCTAAGGATGTGGTTCATAAGCCTCATGAAAGTACTAGGAGCATTGGTGAGTCCAAATGGCATCACCAGCCACTCATAGAGACCTTGCTTTGTTTTAAAAGCTGTTTCCACTCATCACCTTCTTTCATCCTTACCTGATGGTACCCACTCTTAAGATCAATCTTGGAGAAGATGGTGGCTCCACTTAGCTCATCTAGCATGTCATCAAGTCGGGGAATGGGGTGTCTGTACTTGATGGTGATGTTGTTGATTGCACGGCAGTCTACACACATCCTCCAAGTCCCATCTTTCTTTGGTACTAGTAATACAGGAACCGCACAAGGACTTAGGCTCTCCCTCACGTACCCCTTGTCCAATAGGTCCTGAACTTGTCTTTCCAACTCCTTGGCCTCCTCGGAGTTTACTCTATAAGCTGGTTTTTTTGGCAAAGCAGCTCCTGGTATGAAATCTATCTGATGCTCAATGCCCCTTAGTGGTGGTAAGCCGTGTGGAATCGCTTATGGAAACAAGTCTTTGAACTTGTCAAGAAGCTTAGTAATCTCTGGTGGATACTCCACTTCACCTGAACCTGCACTCAAAAGCTCCTTAAAGATCATTAGTAGCATTGTGTGTTTGGTAGCAGTTGCCTTTCTTATATGACTAGGCTGGATTAGGAAATTTGACTTAACAGATTTTTCCTTCTACTTAACCATTTGCAAATGCAATTCATGAACTTGAGCAGGAGTGAGAGGAGCTAGACTAATCTTACGCTTGTTATGCATGAATGTATACATGTTTGATCTACCATCATGTCTTGTCTCTCTATCCCATTGCCAAGGTCGACCTAACAATACATGCCCAGCTTGCATAGGCACTACATCACAAACTACCTCATCTTGATACTTACCAATGCTAAAAGGGATAGTAACTTGCTCTTTGATCTGCAGCTCAACCTTATCATCTAACCATCTTAGCCTATATGGATGCGGATGCTGGACCTTGACTAAGCCAAGCTTATCAACCATGTAAGCACTCGCGGCATTACTACAAGACCCACCATCAATGATGAGGTTACATACCTTGCCTTTAATAGTGCATCTGCTATGGAAGATGTTTTCTCTTTGGATAGTCTCAGCGGGTTCTACTAGAACACTAAGCACACGCCTTATCATTAAGCTCTCTCCCACGTCTGGGTATTGCAATTCTCCATAGTCCGCTTGTAACTCAGGTGCATCCTCATCATGTGATTCATACCCATCATCAGTGAGCATCATCACTCTCTGGTTTGGCATTCTCTAGCCATATGTCCTCGGCCCTTACATTTGAAACAAGTGATGTCTCTGGCACGTTGAGGAGTAGTAGTCTTGGTTGGATCCGTACTGGTGTCTTTGCTGGTATCCACAGATTGAGACTTGGAACGAGTATCTCCCTCAATCCCTTTCCCTTTGTCTACTGGCTTGTTGTAGTTGATGTTGTTGTTGGAGTTCCAGTTGGATTGAGACCTGCCTCTGGTGCTCTTCTTCTTGATATGTTGCTCGGCTTGTACTGCTAAGTGGAATAGGTATTTGAGATCCCCATAAGCTTGTCTCTCAACCTTACTGCTCACTCTATCTTGCAACCCATCTATGAATTGAGCCATGATGGTTTCTTCATTTTCATTAAGATCAAGGCGATTTCTCAGCTTCTCAAACTCCTCATAGTAATCCTCAACTGACTTGCTCCCTTGCTTAAGTGTCCTGAACTTCTTGTGCAAGTCTCTGTGATAGTGTTGTGGCACAAACCTCAGCCTCATAGCATCTTTCATGTCTAACCAGGAGTCTAGTCGCCTCAAGTGCCCTCTCCTACGGTCAGTGCACAATCTATCCCAGCAGGATAAGGCATTATCCGTGAGCTGAGCTACTGCCAAAGCAACTCTCTTGGGGCCAGGATGGTTGTAGTAAGCAAAGATGTGATCCATCCTCTTTTCCCAATCAAGGTAAGCCTCACGGTCAACCTTTCCCGCATACTGTGGTGGTGTCATCTTTAGAAGATCCGGTCCTTGGTTGTGGTGTTGTTGGCGATGTCCTCTCTGTTGAGGTGCATAGTCATCTTCCTCATAGCCTTGGTTGCGGATGGGTCTCCGTGGAGCTCTATGTGGAGGTAGGTAATCCTCTTCCTCCTCTACCTCTTCTCCATAGTCATCTTGTTGAACTCTTGCCCTCGGATAAGGACCATGTTGTGGTCCAGTGTCTTCTTCATTCTGTTGGTTCCGAGTACTAGTCTCCGGATCATCATTGAAGTGTACTCCAGTACGCCTTTTGTTTGGAGCTTGGTACTGCTGGTTTCGGTTTGGAAACCTCTCAGCAGTTTGAGTAGCTTGAGCCGCGGGTCTCTGCTCAACTCTGGTTAGCCTATCTCCAAGGTCTTGGCGCATCTCCTTCATCTCTTCCCTCATGGCGTTGAAGGCTTGCATCATAGTAGCCAACTCGGATGCTTCTCCCATAGTTCCTGTAAGTTAAAGATTAAACCTTAGTGCTGTTCAAGGAAAAGAAAGAAGTAAAGATGGGATTTGATGCAAAAAAGGAAAAAAAATCAAAGAAAGAAACAAAAGGAAAAATCGAATACACTATTATGACAAAGTCTACCAAAAAGGAAGTTTGAAATATGCAACTTGAAGAACACGTTTTGAAATTTTTTTTTTTGAAAAGATGATCTAGCTAATCAAAATAACTCGATCTAATGATGCACTAACGAAGAACACACTTTTTATGGGTTTTCAAATATGAATATGCAACTCTAACTATATGAAAAGGGATCAAACGATTTACATTTTTTTTTTGAATGAAAAGATAACCTAACACGATTTTAAAACAAGTAGAGAGGATAGATACAACCTGATGCTGAAGGAACTTCAGCTCTGATACCAGAAATGATACAAGCCTAGGCTGACAAAGGCTGTATGATCCAAGCAAGAGAGATGGAGCCGTTCTAGATCAAGAGGTGGTTCTATTGTTTGATCTAATCAACCAAGAGAAACCGTGGACTAAGAACAAGGTGGATTGAAGTGCACCACACGAGAGATGGAAGGCTCGTGATACAACACAAGGGAACCTTCAAGCCGTGGAGGTACTGGTCTCACAAGGCAAGGAGGTGGCTGCGAGTTTAGTTGAGAGCTCTAGGTTTTCTTTGAAAGAAAAGTTTTATAAAATATCAAGTGTAACTCTCCAAATGGTTTCGCCAAACAATATAAAGACTCAAGGAAAAACTCCTTGTTACGCAAAATAAATACTTAAAATAGACTAAGGTTCAAATAAGGAAAGAAAGAAGCAATGAGTCTTCTTTAGTCTTGGACCGAGATGCATATAGATGATGTGTTAAGCTAGCTGTGGCCTCGTTAAAAACCTTCCTCCGGGAAAACCTTGTGGGACAAAACCAAGAGCAAGGAAAAGAGCACACACAAAGATCTTGCTTAGTAGCTAGACTCTGTCCAAGATACCTTCTTAAGCAATGGGTTCTTCTATGGTAATGATCATCAAATGGTTGTGACTTTGGTCTGGTATGAATGGCCAAAGATCTTCTCTGGATGCTTGAGGACTCTCCTTTGGCTCCTCCTCCTTCTCGGCATCTCCCTTGATGACTTCTTTGGTAATCTCCTCAGCTTGTTTAACCTGTCCAAGATCAGAAGCAAGTATCATGCTCTCATTAAATTTATGTTGAAGTATCTTAGCTCTTTGTCTAGTGATAGCTCCCTTGAACACGGTTGGTATGGACACTTCTTGCTCAGTATCTGGTTTAGTAATGTTGCTGATCATGTCTTGAATGTCAGGTTCAGTAAGGTCAGGTTCAATGTCCTCATCATTTATTCAACTTCCTGGTTATTCTCCACTGATTAGTGGTTCCAAATAAAGCTTCTTAGATCGTGGTTCATCCTGGTTTGATAAGAATCATGAAGATATTGCCATATGTCTGAACAGGCTAATCTGGAATCATCTGGATAGAAAGTGGGATATCTTCTTACTCACAACTCCTATGAGATTTATTCAACTTCCTGGTTATTCTCCACTGATTAGTGGTTCTAAATAAAGCTTCTTACATATTGGTTCATTCTGGGTTGATAAGAATCATGAAGATAATAGCATATGTCAGAACAGGCTAATCTGGAATCATCTGGATAGAAGGTGGGATATCTTCTTGCTCACAACACTTATGAGATTTATTCAACTTCCTGGTTATTCCCACTGATTAGTGGTTCCAAATAAAGCTTCTTAGATCGTGGTTCCAAATAAACCTTCTTAGATCGTGGTTTATTCTGGTTTGATAAGAATCATGAACATATTACCATATGTCCGAATAGGCTAATCTGGAATCATCTGGATAGAAAGTGGGATATCTTCTTACTCACAACTCCTATGAGATTTATTGAACTTCCTGGTTATTCTCCACCGATTAGTGGTTCCGAATCAAGCTTCTTACATATTGGTTCATCCTGGTTTGATAGAATCATGAAGATAATGTCATATGTCTGAACATGCTAATCTGGAATCATCTGGATAGAAAGTGGGATATCTTCTTACTCACAACTCCTATGAGATTTATTCAACTTCCTGGTTATTCTCCACTGATTAATGGTTCCAAATAAAGCTTCTTACATATTGGTTCATCCTAGTTTGATAAGAATCATGAAGATAATGGCATATGTCCGAACAGGCTAATCTGGATGTATTCTCTGGATGATATGGATAGATCCTTGCAAGATCGAGGCAAAGACTCAAGATCTTCAAGGTAGTGGACTGATGGTTGATTCAAAGAGTTGCGGAAAGACTCCTTGACACTTTTAGATGACTAGATCGGATATGACACACCAACTTAGACACCTAGGGTTTGCTGGATACTACACACCAACAAGATCGCTCAAGAACTCGCAAACAAGTTTAAGAGAGAACAAAGGTTTTTGATTAAAATATGATTGCATAGAAAGAAGCTTGCGACAAGTTTAAATAGAGAGAAGACTTGAACAGGCTCAAGTTCTCGAGATCATTAAAGGGAACACGCTCCCTTGGTAATCAAACAAAGACCAAAGACTAAATTTAAAAGAGTTTGCAACACATAAGATAAGAAATAAAGACTATAGATTAAAGATAACATAAGGTAGATATGTGGTTGGTCCAAAGCATCCGAGATGCACCAAAGATACATCATCTAGGTGATATGAAAGTGAACGCATGGCCTCATTAAAAACCTTAGTTGGAAAACCCAGTGGGACAAAACCAACTAAAGGAAAAAGAGTACACACAAGCCACTTGCCTAGATGATGATCAGCTTGAAGGTTCAGCTTGAAGTGTGGTAAGTGTGTCTTGGTTGCTCAAGCTACGACCAAGACAATCTTCTTGCTTCCAAGACATCTTAAGTATGTTTCCAACAGCTTCATGGAGTCTTCTTGTCACTGCACGAGTCATGGGACCTTTGGGAATGGCCAAGGCATCTCCATCTTCATCTTGCTTATCCTTGATCACCTCTTTATCAAGTTGTTGGTCCATGATCACATCATCCCCTCCCTCTTGAAAAGGATTTGTCCTCAAATCTGGTTCATCTGCAATAAAAGGGATCAAGTCAGTAACATTAAAACTATTACTCACATCATACTTACCTTGGAGATCCAGCTTGTAAGCATGGTTGCTGATCTTCTTTGTGACCTCAAAAGGTCCATCTATTCTCGGCATGAGCTTGGACTTCCTTTGATTAGGAAACCTCTCTTTCCTTAGGTGAACCCATACTGGATCACCTTCTTCAAAGATCATCTCTCGTTTGCCCTTATTAGCATGTTTAACATACTGCTTGGTTTTCTCTTCAATATTGCGCCTTGCTTGCTCATGAAGTTGCTTCACCATCTCTGCCTTCTTTTTGCCATCCATACTAATCCTTTCACACTCAGGTAAAGGTATTAAATCCAAAGGAGAGGTGGGATTGAACCCATAAACAATTTCAAAAGGAGAAAACTTAGAAGCAGAGTGCACATCATGATTATATGCAAATTCACAATGAGGCAAACAGTATTCCCATGATTTCAAGTTCTTCTTTATGAATGCACGCAAGAGTGTTCCTAAAGTTCTATTCACTACTTCAGTTTGACCATCAGTTTGTGGGTGACAAGTAGTAGAGAACAACAGTTTAGTGCCTAACTTAGACCAAAGTGTCTTCCAAAAGTAACTAAGAAACTTGGTGTCTCTATCAGATACTATAGTTCTAGGCATGCCATGCAGACGCACAATCTCTCTAAAGAACAAGTTAGCAATATGCAAGGCATCATCAGTTTTGTGACAAGCAATGAAGTGTGCCATTTTGGAGAACCTATCAACAACTACAAAGATTGAATCCTTTCCGGTTCTAGTCCTAGGCAATCCAACAATAAAATCCATAGAGATGTCATTCCAAGGATGATAAGGAATGGGTAAAGGAGTATACAAACCGTGAGCTTGGACTTTGGACTTAGCTTGTTTACAGGTTGCACATCTCTCACAGATTTTTCTCCACATCTCTCTTCATGCGAGGCCAAAAGAAATGATCCTGCAAAACTTTAAGAGTCTTGGCAATACCAAAATGTCCCATAAGACTTCCTCCATGTGATTCCCTAACAAACAAATCTCTCAAAGAACAATTAGGCACACACAAATGATTTTCATAAAAGAGAAATCCATCTTGTCTAAAATAATGACCAGCAGCAAATTTTTCACACGACTTGTATGCATCTTTAAACTCAGGATCAGTTTCATACATTTCTTTAAGTTGTTCAATGCCTAGTAGCTTAGCATCAAGAGTGTTTAAGAGAACATACCTCCGAGATAGTGCATCAGCCACTATATTGTCCTTACCTTGTTTGTATTTGATCACATAAGGAAAGGTTTCTATGAACTCAACCCATCTCGCATGTCTTTTGCTGAGCTTGTTCTGTCCCTTAAGATACTTGAGAGACTCATGGTCTGTGTGGATAACAAACTCCTTAGGCCACAGATAGTGTTGCCATGTTTGCAAGGCCCTCACCAAAGCATACAACTCCTTGTCATACGTTGCATAGTTGAGAGTTGCTCCTCCAAGCTTCTCACTGAAGTATGCTATGGGTCTTTTATCCTTCATCAATACAGCACCAATTCCAATTCCTGAGGCATCACATTCTATTTCAAAGGTTTTAGAAAAATCAGGAAGCATAAGAAGAGGAGAGTGAGTAAGCTTCTCTTTAAGGATTTGACATGATGTTTCTTGTGCTTCTCCCCACTTGAATCCTACATCCTTCTTGATGATCTCGGTCAGTGGAGCTGCTATAGTGCTGAAATCCTTCACAAAGCACCTATAGAAACCTGCTATCCTATGAAAACTCCTTACTTCTCCCACTGTAGTTGGAGTTGGCCACTCTTGTATGGCTTTGATCTTCTCGGGATCAACCTTTACTCCATCTGCACTCACAATAAAACCTAGGAAAACCAAGTTATCTGTGCAAAAGGTGCACTTCTTTTGATTAGCATAAAGCTTTTCTTTCCTCAAAACATTCAAAACAGCCCTAAGATGTTCTATATGATCATCAAGACTCTTGCTATAGACTAGGATATCATCAAAGTATACAACAACAAAGATGCCTATGAATGATCTAAGCACATGATTCATCAATCTCATGAATGTACTAGGAGCATTGGTTAATCCAAAAGGCATGACTAACCACTCATATAAACCATGCTTAGTTTTGAATGCAGTTTTCCACTCATCTCCCTCTTTCATCCTAATTTGATGATATCCACTCTTAAGATCTATCTTAGAAAATATGGTAGAACCATGCAATTCATCAAGCATATCATCAAGTCTAGGGATAGGGTGTCGATACTTCACTGTTATGTTGTTGATTGCTCTACAATCAACACACATGTGCCAGCTACCATCTTTCTTAGGCACGAGAAGTACTGGTACTGCACATGGACTCAAGCTCTCTCGGATATGACCCTTCTCCATCAGTTCCTCTACCTGTCTTTGCAATTCTTTAGTCTCCACTGGATTAAATCTGTATGCAGGTCGGTTTGGTAGTGTGGAACCAGGTACAAAGTCTATATGATGCTCAATCCCACGAACTGGAGGTAAACCATTGGAACTATCTTCTGGAAACACATCTGCATATTCCTGTAAAAGAAAACTAGTTCACTCGGATGATCCGGTGTATGATCAGTGGTTGTTAGTAAAGATTCTTTAATTACAAGCAACAAAATAGAGTTTTGAGAGTAGAGAATTCGTTTGACATCTCCCTGTTTGGCATAGAAGCTATGCTGCTTGTTGAGATCAGTTTTGAGTTCAATCTCTTTCTTTTACTGTAGATGGAGCTGATCCTCTTGCACTTCTTTAGGGGTTAATGGCACCAGCACTGTCTTCTTACCTTTGAATTCAAACGAGTGCTTGTTGGTGAAGCCATCATGTATCACATGTCTATCAGATTGCCATGGTCGTCCGAGAAGAATATGGCTTGCTTCCATAGGTATCACATCACATAAGATCTCGTCCTCATATCTCCCTATGGTTATAGGCACCACTACTTGATTAGAGACCCTCATCTCGCCCTGCTCATTAAGCCACTGCAGTCTATACGGTGTTGGATGCTTCTGAACTTGCAAACCCAACTTCTTGACCATAGTCTCGCTAGCTACGTTGACACAGCTGCCTCCATCAATGATAAGACTACATACCTTTCCTTGAACCAAACACCTAGTGTAGAACAAGTTCTCACGTTGCTCGATCTCATCTGCCTTAGTTTGAAGATTCAAAAGCCTTCTTGTCACTAACAAACTTCCCTTGACCGGTTCTTCTTCAAACTCTTCTTCAGTCTGCTCATGATCAGTGTGTATCTTCTCATCTTGAGACATATATTCCCCGGTTCCATGAAGAATCATCGTCTTCTTATTAGTACACTCATTGGCATAGTGCCCACACCCTTGACACTTAAAGCACTTGACATCTCTAGTCTTGGAACCAGTGGCTCCTGTCTTTCCTTTGTCCTTGCTGTAGATGTTGCTAGGCTTGGTGTCATTATTCTGATAAGGTTTACTCTCCTTCTGGTAGCTAGGCTTATCTTCCTTAGGACTTTGGAATCGAGTAGCCCCATAGCTTCCACGTGAATGTCCCTTCCTCTTGAGCTGCTGCTCCACTAGAATGGCCTTATGCAACATCTCTTCTATTTCCACATAGTGTTGCATCTCCACCTTATCTTGTATTTCTCGGTTGAGCCCTCCAAGAAATCTTGACATAGTAGCTTCTCTATCCTCTGAAATACTGGCTCTTAACATCAACAGCTCCATATCTTGATAGTACTCCTCTACGGTCTTAGCTCCTTGAGTGAGTTTTCTTAGTCTCTGGTGAAGATCTCTGTGGTAGTGGCTCGGTACAAACCTCTTGCGCATAAGAGACTTCATCTCACTCCATGTTTCCACTGGATATTCTTGGTTAAGCCGCCTCATGGTAACCAGCTGATCCCACCAGCTCAGAGCATAGTCATAGAACTCAGTTGCAGCAAGTTGGATTCGTTGAGTGTTGGTATAGTTCTTACAATTGAAGACAATCTCAATCTTCTTCTCCCACTCCAAGTAGGCATCCGGATCAACTTTGCCATGAAAAGGAGGTATTTTGAGCTTAACTCCACCAAGCTCTTCTTTCTTAGGTCTCCTAACTTCATGATCACGCCTCTGCCTTCTACTCACTCTAGAAGAAGAAGAACCACTATGTTCAGACCGGCTGCGCTCATAGTAGTTGTCAGTCTCTTGTGATCCAGCATGTTCTCTACGGTCTCTCCTTGGTTCAGGATGATTTTGTGGACTCTGTCCTCTTCTTTCTCTCCTAGACTCATTACTATGGCCCTGACCAGTAGCTTGTCTTAGCTCTTGTCTTATCTCATCACGAAGACCCGTGATGCTAGTCTTGATCATGTCAGCCACAGTAGTGATTAGAGTTTGTTGTAACTGCTCGGTCATCTCTTCCCTTAGAAGTCTACTCTTCCTTACAAAATCTGCTTCCTCATCTGACTCGTTCCCCATTGGTACCTGAGACAAAGAAACAATCAAAACGAGTAAGTTGTTCAAGAAAAAAAAAATTTAAAAAGGAAACAACTTTGCTTAAAAGGAAAACTTGCGATCTAAAGCAACACACTTTGAAAAGATCAATACTTGATAACTTCTATCACACGAAATCGAAACAGATCAAGATCAAATATGATGAAACTTCTTAGATCTATCAGGATTTGATTCAAACAACAACAATAGGTAATTAAACGATCAGATCTATCGAAATAACTCAAAGATGAACACAGATCAATCGATGGATTCAAAAGAAGTCGAAGGGTTCAAATAAAAACAAAGAGAGATCGAGAACTTCCCTATCCAGAGTGCTCTGATACCACTTAATGAGATCCTAGGATGTATTCTCTGGATGATATGGATAGATCCTTGCAAGATCGAGGCAAAGACTCAAGATCTTCCAGGTAGTGGACTGATGGTTGATTCAAAGAGTTGCGGAAAGACTCCTTGACACTTTTAGATGACTAGATCGGATATGACACACCAACTTAGACACCTAGGGTTTGCTGGATACTACACACCAACAAGATCGCTCAAGAACTCGCAAACAAGTTTAAGAGAGAACAAAGGTTTTTGATTAAAAGATGATTGCATAGAAAGAAGCTTGCGACAAGTTTGAATAGAGAGAAGACTTGAACAGGCTCAAGTTCTCGAGATCATTAAAGGGAACACGCTCCCTTGGTAATCAACAAAGACCAAAGACTAAATTTAAAAAGAGTTTGCAACACATAAGATAAGAAATAAAGACTATAGATTAAAGATAACATAAGGTAGATATGTGGTTGGTCCAAAGCATCCGAGATGCACCAAAGATACATCATCTAGGTGATATGAAAGTGAATTCATGGCTCATTAAAAACCTTAGTTGGAAAATCCAGTGGGACAAAACCAACTAAGGGAAAAAGAGTACACACAAGCCACTTGCCTAGATGATGATCAGCTTGAAGGTTCAGCTTGAAGTGTGGTAAAGTGTGTCTTGGTTGCTCAAGCTACGACCAAGACAATCTTCTTGCTTCCAAGACATCTTAAGTATGTTTCAACAGCTTCATGGAGTCTTTTTGTCACTGCACGAGTCATGGGACCTTTGGGAATGGCCAAGCATCTCCATCTTCATCTTGCTTATCCTTGATCACCTCTTTTATCAAGTTTGTTGGTCCCATGATCACATCATCTGGTTTGATAAGAATCATGAAGATAATGTCATATGTCCGAACAGGCTAATCTGGAATCATCTGGATAGAAAAGTGGATATCTTCTTACTCACAACTCCTATGAGATTTATTCAACTTCCTGGTTATTCTCCACTGATTAGTGGTTCCAAATAAAGCTTCTTAGATCGTGGTTCATCCTGGTTTGATAAGAATCATGAAGATAATGGCATATGTCCGAACAGGCTAATCTGGAATCATCTGGATAGAAAGTGGGATATCTTCTTACTCACAACTCCTATGAGATTTATTCAACTTCCTGGTTATTCTCCACTGATTAGTGGTTCCCAATCAAGCTTCTTTAGATATGGTTCATCCTGGTTTGATAAGAATCATGAAGATATTGCATATGTCCGAACAGGGTAATCTGGAATCATCTGGATAGAAAGTGGGATATCTTCTTACTCACAACTCCTATGAGATTTATTCAACTTCCTGGTTATTCTCCACTGATTAGTGGTTCCAAATAAAGCTTCTTAGATCGTGGTTCATCCTGGTTTGATAAGAATCATGAAGATAATGGCATATGTCCGAACAGGCTAATCTGGAATCATCTGGATAGAAAGTGGGATATCTTCTTACTCACAACTCCTATGAGATTTATTCAACTTCTTGGTTATTCTCCACTGATTAGTGGTTCCCAATAAAGCTTCTTAGATATTGGTTCATCCTGGTTTGATAAGAATCATGAAGATATTGCCATATGTCCGAACAGGCTAATCTGGAATCATCTGGATAGAAAGTGGGATATCTTCTTAATCACAACTCCTATGAGATTTATTCAACTTCCTGGTTATTCTCCACTGATTAGTGGTTCCAAATAAAGCTTCTTAGATCGTGGTTCATCCTGGTTTGATAAGAATCATGAAGATATTGCATATGTCCGAACAGGCTAATCTGGAATCATCTGGATAGAAAGTGGGATATCTTCTTACTCACAACTCCTATGAGATTTATTCAACTTCCTGGTTATTCTCCACTGATTAGTGGTTCCAAATAAAGCTTCTTAGATCGTGGTTCATCCTGGTTTGATAAGAATCATGAAGATAATGGCATATGTCCGAACAGGCTAATCTGGAATCATCTGGATAGAAGGTGGGATATCTTCTGCTCACAACACTTATGAGATTTATTCAACTTCCTGGTTATTCTCCACTGATTAGTGGTTCCAAATAAAGCTTCTTAGATCGTGGTTCATCCTGGTTTGATAAGAATCATGAAGATATTGCCATATGTCCGAACAGGCTAATCTGGAATCATCTGGATAGAAAGTGGGATATCTTCTTACTCACAACTCTATGAGATTTATTTAACTTCCTGGTTATTCTCCACTGATTAGTGGTTCCAAATAAAGCTTCTTAGATCGTGGTTCATCCTGGTTTGATAAGAATCATGAAGATTGCCATATGTCCGAACAGGCTAATCTGGAATCATCTGGATAGAAAGTGGGATATCTTCTTACTCACAAATCCTATGAGATTTATTCAACTTCCTGGTTATTCTCTCCACTGATTAGTGGTTCCAAATAAAGCTTCTTAGATCGTGGTTCATCCTGGTTTGATAAGAATCATGAAGATAATGGCATATGTCCGAACAGGCTAATCTGGAATCATCTGGATAGAAAGTGGGATATCTTCTTACTCAAACTCCTTGAGATTTATTCAACTTCCTGGTTATTCTCCACACTGATTAGTGGTTCCAAATAAAGCTTCTTAGATCGTGGTTCATCCTGGTTTGATAAGAATCATGAAGATAATGCCATATGTCCGAACAGGCTAATCTGGAATCATCTGGATAGAAAGTGGGATATCTTCTTACTCACAACTCTATGAGATTTATTCAACTTCCTGGTTATTCTCCACTGATTAGTGGTTCAAATAAAGCTTCTTAGATCGTGGTTCATCCTGGTTTGATAAGAATCATGAAGATATTGCCATATGTCCGAACAGGCTAATCTGGAATCATCTGGATAGAAAGTGGGATATCTTCTTACTCACAACTCCTATGAGATTTATTCAACTTCCTGGTTATTCTCCACTGATTAGTGGTTCCAATAAAGCTTCTTAATATTGGTTCATCCTGTTTTGATAAGAATCATGAAGATATTGCCATATGTCCGAACAGGCTAATCTGGAATCATCTGGATAGAAAGGGATATCTTCTTACTCACAACTCCTATGAGATTTATTCAACTTCCTGGTTATTCTCCACTGATTAGTGGTTCCAATCAAGCTTCTTAGATATTGGTTCATCCTGGTTTGATAAGAATCATGAAGATAATGCATATGTCCGAACAGGCTAATCTGGAATCATCTGGATAGAAGGTGGGATATCTTCTTACTCACAACACTTGAGATTTATTCAACTTCCTGGTTATTCTCCACTGATTAGTGGTTCAAATAAAGCTTCTTAGATCGTGGTTCATCCTGGTTTGATAAGAATCATGAAGATATTGCCATATGTCCGAACAGGCTAATCTGGAATCATCTGGATAGAAAGTGGGATATTTCTTACTCACAACTCCTATGAGATTTATTCAACTTCCTTGTTATTCTCCACTGATTAGTGGTTCCAAATCAAGCTTCTTATATTGGTTCATCCTGGTTTGATAAGAATCATGAAGATAATGGCATATGTCCGAACAGGCTAATCTGGAATCATCTGGATAGAAAGTGGGGATATCTTCTTACTCACAAAACTCCTATGAGATTATTCAACTTCCTGGTTATTCTCCACTGATTAGTGGTTCCAAATAAAGCTTCTTAGATCGTGGTTCATCCTGGTTTGATAAGAAATCATGAAGATATCCATATTGTCCGAACAGGCTAATCTGGAATCATCTGGAAGAAAGTGGGATATCTTCTTACTT
>NW_026616562.1:0-23752 GCF_000801105.2 Raphanus sativus | reverse complement strand
ATTTCTTGAAATTTTATTGGTTTAGAAATATAGGAAATATAAAATAACAAAAAACTATGCACTAATAAGTAAATTTTAATATGTTTTATTAAAAAGTGTGAAAATTTCAAAACATGTATTATTTAAAAACAGAGGGAGTATTATTTAAAAAAACTCACTCGTAATATCTTATCATATCTACACTAAACGAAATTTAAGTTGTGGTTGCCATCCATATAATCTGCCATAAGTTCTTCGCATATATATATATAACTCAATTAACCTAGATATAACTCTATCAAAACTTTCTAGAGATATAAATAATCGCATGTATTTGCCAAAGCTATCGTAATCTTTATGAGATAGTATCTCTTAGATATGTTTACAACGTTGTCCAAAAAAGAAGAAGATATGTTTACAACAAACATATACGCTGTGTACTTCACAAATATCCCACCGATATGCACTTATACAAACGTACACAAACTACATATCTAATTAAGCACATATACATCAAGACGTACACACATCATGTGAATATATGCAAGATGGGTACATACATAAACACCACCAAAAGTTACAAGGGTTTTACTAGTATTTCTCATCATTCAGAAGCGGCCATTGAAATTACCCAACATGGAAATAGGGACGACACATAATCCTCTACTCCTCAAGTCCATATTATTGATGTTGCTTTTGTTGTTTCCTTCTCTGAGATTCCTCATCATCGTCATCTTTTGTTCATCTCCTTCTTGGATTTGGATTTGATGATCCGCCACGCCCCTCATATTTCCCTATCAATACCGTATCCAAAACATATTTACGTGTTATATTCATCGAATATAATGTAAAGATTATTAATACGAAAAGATCATATACCCTCCTTATAATTAGACAAACAAAACTTATCTAATCAACAGAGGACCAAGTCTGTCTTAATAAACTATTATGCGAAATGAATATTCTCTATCTTTTCCGTATGGGTTATAAACTAAATTAAATTCAAATGGATAGGTGGACACATAGATTTATATGTATGAAAGAAAGTATAAAGATTACCATAACGAAACTAGAAGATACATAGTCCTCGTGTTTTCTAGGAGGCGTCTGAATATGCTCCATCTGACTGATCTGTTCAAAATATCATTTATATAAAATTATACATTTGCTATAACTACTACAAAGGAGGATACTACAAGAGGAGACTAATAATAAAATTATAAAGTAATTATTGGAGGTAATTGACTCATAAATCATAATCAATCATATTTTACCAATTAAATTAAATTATATTTTTATAGATTTGCACCGCAAAAGAAAAGAAGAAAAAATTTGGATTAAAATTTCAATCATGGATCATGTTATAATTGGATTATATTAACTAGTATCTAACCTTAGGGCTATTAACCGGAGAGCTAGCCGTATCCTCCAAAGAATCATCCTCACAAATCTTTTTGGTTCTTGCCTTCCCAAACTTCAACTTCCCCGGAAAATTAACTGGAAAGCTCCGGCCAGAAAAGGCATCAGTGGCGGCGTCGGAGACCAGAGAAGGAGAGGCGTCCAGAATCGAGCACGAACTCTTATATTGATGTTCGTTATCTTCAGGATGAGTTCCGTATTGATTTGAGAAATCTTCAAGATAAGTTGTCCATCCACTCTCCTCTTGCTGAACACCATCATGATGATCGTGATCGGAATCATCAATATCAATATCATTATCATGACGGTGGAAAGGGGCGTGATTTTGTTCACAAGAATTACAAGAGAATGTATCCATTATGTGGAGAAAGGAGGGATAAACCAAAATATAATGGAATGATTCTTAAGTGGTTGCGTTTGGTATATGTATATATATTAAGGTCGTTAAATTTTCATGATATATATAAAAAAGAAGAAATAAAACTAATTGGAGAGATATAATCGGAATCTTAATGTGGTCATCACATGGGTCCCAAAGCGTTGATCAAAATTATTTATGGAGAACCAAAAGCCAACGACGGACTTCTGTAGAATGTGACATTAAGCTATCTTTAGAAAATATGTTCCAACATACAAAAGTGAAATATAAGTCTATTTTTTTCTGAAATGAAAAACATTTGCATATATAACTAAATACGTAGCTTTAGATTCGGGGACCGATCGGTAGAAATGGGATATACACAATAAGACCCTACAATCATATAGGTAGGAAACAAAACATTATCTTTCGAAATTAGGACATTGCTAAACTTAAGATTTGTATGTTTTTATTCTTTTCGATGATGTTTTATCAATCGTTTTGACCCAAAAATAAGTTTAAATGAGATTTGGCCCCAACTTATCGTTGATTTGCAGACATTTATTTATTAGTATTAGTTAAGACATTGCTTTCCACCATATTCATTTACGCAATTGTAGAGTATAAACTATACATTATGTGTCTGCAGAAAAAATATACATTATGTAAAGTGCGTTTATGATAATCGAATCAAACGTAGACAAAAACAAATCTAAACCATGAACATCAGCATTGGTTGGGTATGAGTCAGTCTCTCAACTATAAAATACAACTAATAAAACTGAATAAGAAATTAAATTTTAGAAACAAAAGAATTAAGCCATTAACTTGACACATACTTTTAGAGTCTCTCATTTTTTTTTTTTTGAAAAAAAGACTTATCTTGTTTTCTCTCTTACTTTTTCTTAACTTATTAGTTATTTTTATTTTTAATGGGAAGAAACTCATTGAATGAATTAATGAGATACTCCTATTGCTAATTATTTTTAATGCAAAAACGAAATTTTAAATAAAAATAAAATCCATAGAGGGTTGGTCTTGGTCAGTGTAAAAAGTAAAACAGACGGCCAATTCGTTATGAAAAATATCCTTTAACAACGTAATCATGATGTGCAATCTGATTTGATTCTTTTTTTAAGAATAGTTAAATAGTTAACTCCCAAATTGTTAAAGTGAAGCAGTTTGATTTATCAGTTATTAATATTTAACCCTAATACAAACCAAAAAAAAAAAAGAGGAGGAATGTTATGTATGTTCGTTGAACTTGACCACTTTTGATGTTGCGTGAGAATGGTAACGCCAAATAAAGTAGACCTTTTGGTTTTATAGTTTAGCCGTTACAGAAAGATGACACTTGAAACTATTGGATGTGATGTGCAGAAACATGTGAAGATAGGATACGATGAGAGCTCGGTATTTTTGAAAGTAATATATAGATGACGGACGGATTGTTGTTAGCTTAAAAGTGGAGCACTTCTATAAGTGATTTTCTTGTTAATAATCATTTTCGAGGTAAAACTAGTGGAGTAGCTTCTAACTTTTAGTAACTACTCCAGTAAAGTGACATTTATGAAATTTGCCCACATATGGATGTAGCTTTTCATAATATAACTTATTTGTCAAATTTTGAAGCTCCACAGTTTGGTCCCGATCTCAAGTAAGTTGTTACCAAGGATCTTTGTTACTAGATGACGCGAACCAAATATGGAGTTATCTAATTAATAACAAAGATGCGTGATCGACAATTTACTTTAAACTATGAACAGTAGTAGAGCTTTTTGTGATCTAAACTTGACATCACAAAATTGTTTATGTTCGTATATATATTTCAGATAATATGGAGAGAACAAAATCAAGGGCGACATGGAGAAAAACAAGTTTCTACCCCGAGATTAATAAAAATGGTCGATAAAAGCGTGAGAAAATGGTTGATCACTCTCCAAAAATAAAATAATGCAGAAGCTTTCACTATGTGGTTCACCTATGTATAGAAGTTCTTAAATAAAATCAAAAGTTGCAAGCTGTTTTCTCGATCGCACGTCACACAAATTGTAAAAGCGATTTTATTCGCTAAATACAATTTTACATTCATCTTTTGAAAAGAGATAATGTGTAATTAATTATACTCTAAAACTTTGTTTTGAATTGTATATATATTTAATAATAATTTTAAAAGTGTATTTTCTGAATATATACTCTTTTAATTGAATACAAACTATATTATGAAATAAATTGAGAAGTAACCAATAAAAGAGTTATTCTTGGGTTCACCCCTAGAGTGAACTTAGAAATTCACCTAACCAATAGTAATCACTCATTTCACAATTGATATCTTTTAAAAAAGGAAATAAAATATTGTCAAGTTATATTATGTTTTTTTAAAAAAAGATGAAAACAAACAAAAATAATAGTAGTTAAAAATGATTTTAAAAATATTATTTTAACATCATCGAAAAAAATAAATTCTAAACCCTAAATCATAAACCCTAAACCCTAAATCATAAACCCTAAACCCTAAACCCTTAAGTATATCCTAAACATTGGGTATATATATGCTAAACCTTTGGGTATACGTTAAACCCTTGTATAATCTTAAACTCTAAACCCTAAAGTCTAGTATATGCAAAAAAAAAAATTAGATATTTTAATACCATCATCGAAATACTAAACCCTGAACTCTAAACCCTGAACCCTTAGGTAAATCATAAACACTTGGATAATCCTAAATTTTAAATAAAAAAACTAAACACTAAAACAATAAATCTTAAAAATACTAAAACTTTAATCTTAGTCCCTAAACTCTTTTTAGGATTAAGGGTTTGGTATTTTTAAGATTTAGTGTTTAATGTTTTTAGTTTAGAATTTAGAGTTTAGGGTTTAGTGTTTTGATGACGGAACTAAAATATTTTAAATTTTTTTGTTGTTGCATATATTACTATTTTTATTTATTTTTAACATTTTTTATTTTAAAAATATAATATAACTTGATAATATTTTGTTTTCTTTTTTAAAAGATATCAATTGTGAAATGAATGATTCCTATTGGTTGGGTGAACCTCTAGGTTCACTCTAGGGGTGAACCTAAGAATAAGTCCCAATAAAATTAGTTATTTATTAAAAAAAGTCCCTCAAAAGTTTTTCGTATAGATTGTTAATTTGAGAAATCTGAATTTTTCTTTCGGAAACCCTCACAACTTCGAATAAATTAACATCATGCCTCAAAGTCAAAGAAACACACATTCTTAATTAGAACAGACATATATCCAGCTTTTCACTTGAGAGCATGAACTCTGTAAGCTTTTTTTTTTCTTGAACCCCAGAACTCTGCAAGTCTATGTAGGTTAAGAAAAGGTAAAAAACGAAATGGTATTTACTATTTAGACTTTACTGGAACCAAAATTCTCCAGCGGTAATCGAAGGCAGAAACATTACAAAAAGAACAAAGAAAAAAATCCACAATCTCCTCTCTCTCTTTTTTTCTTCCTGCTAATTTTCTCTCGATACCATTTGTTCTCTGTTTTTTTTTCTTGTTTAAATAAAAAAAGAAACAGAAGAAAGCGGGCGAAATCTCCGCCGCCTCATCTCTCCATTTCGCTTTAAAGACGGCTAGAAACGGTGCTCCGATCAATCCCACGGTGGTGAATGAAACAAAAAAAAAAACACTATCATCGGATTCAGTTCTTTTTATATTAGATATATCTACAAATACGTTTTGGAAGAGATGCTAGTAGTCGATGATTGGTTCTCCGATGGTGAGATTTCTCTCCACAGTCCATGGTAAGTCGAAGAGCTTCGCGGTCACAAACTTGAAGATCTTATTTACGTTTATGTTGTATGAAGCACTCGAGAAGAAGAGCGTCGCGTTTAGCGCCTTGGCGTAGGTCCTCGCCTGGCTAGCAATAGTCCATTGCAGATCAATAGGAAGCTGAATAAACTCATCAAACTTTGTTCCTACCATAACTGGAATCGCCGTCTGCATAAAGGACACAAAGCGTTTTATAAAAAGAGACCAAACTGAGAATGTTATTAGTGTTGTGTCTTAAAAATCTCACTTGGTTAGACTTTCTAGCTTTTTGATACCAGCTAATCACACTGCATAATCACAAAAAGAAAAAAAAAAAATAAGAAGAAGCTTTAGCTTTAATCAAAAGTTGCATGTTGATTAAGGCTAAACAGTAATTGTACTTGTTGAGTGTGCAACGACTGGTGAGATCGAACATGAAGAGAATGGCTACAGAGTCCTTGCAAGCCGTGGGGATTAGATCACGTGATTTCTCAGCGCCTGTTTGATTAACAACCTCCAATGATTTGCAATGGATTAAACATATAATTGAGTTTGTTAGGAAGAAGAGATTAACCTTGTAACTCGCAGATACTGTAGGAAATGCGAGCTCCTCCCATGGATAACGTCTTGTCCGTACAATGGATCCCTTTCTCCAACTCTCTCATCTCAACTTGTTTCTCTCCACCAACATACTTCGCCTTCACAATCAAAATCAACCAATTCAAATAATCAATATTCTTGTTTTATGTTTTTTTTTTCGTGTCGGCTCGACTTTAGCAGCTATACTGATCGCAAATTTTAATGTATTTGAAGTTAATAATTTTAGCTATTAATTTTTTTGTTTGTTTTAATTTCTGTGATTGGCTAGTGATCAATGTAACCGAACATGACTAATTAACCAGTAATGACCTAGAGAGATGGAATGTGTTGTATTAAGTAAGTAAAAACTAACCAGGAAGCAAGTCTTTCCGGTGTCGGGATCTCCTAAGAGGCTGATTTTCAGAGAGACAAGATCAGAGTCAGATCTCCGGTTGCTGCTGTCGTGGTCGTGTACCGATGTGCGGCGTGCGACATCACTGTCCACGACCGGAGGAGGGAGAGAACGAGAGACACTGGGAGAGGGAGTGGCGGCGCGTGACAACAAGAGATAACTCTGTGATTTGCCGGGAGTGCAAGGGACGATTCTGTTCAGGAGAATGCGCGTGAATCGACGGAGAATCAAAACACGACGGTTCACTAGGTTCTTGAGATTGTTGGTTCGAGCGACTTTAACGCAGGATTGAGCCATTTTCACTCTCGATCGATTGAAGGGAAAAATATAAACTATAAAAGAAGAAGGAAGGAATGCAGAAGTCAGAAGATAGGTTCAGGAAGAATAAGATGTGGTGATGGCCAGAGAGAAGCTGATTGATTCCATTTTGGCCATGAAAGAAAAGGAAAGGTGAGAGAGGTAATATACGGAAAGCCTTTTTAGGTTTCTGTGTTTCCTCCTCTTTTTCGGAGGGGCAACGACACTTCAAACCTTTTTTTTTCAAAATATATATTACTATTTGTGTTATTTTTATTAATTAATTTTAATTTGATTTCGACACATGTGTGGCCAACGAGATTTGAGAGAGAGGTGGGGATTGGATTTCTTGGATGTGACGACCACAAATCACATTACATATTTTCGGGCTTACGTTGATCTTTAATTTTAATCAGCTTGCTTTCTAATTCAGATTTATAGTATATATATCTTAAAAATGTTTGACTTTGAGGATATTTTAATCTGAAATTCAATTATCTATATATATATTTATCATTTTGAATATTTTCATTTTATAAATCTTTTTAGTTCTTAAGATATTTGCAAAGTACACTTGTCTTTAAAATTCAAACTAATTAAATTTTAAAATACAAGACTTAATGATGTGTGTCTTCATGTACTGAGTTCATTTCAGATTTAGCAACAAAGCATGCAATGATGATGTGTGTCTTCGTGTACCACATGTGACATGTGAGCCATGTTTTTTATGTGTATGTTTTTTGAGAAAGGGTTTATGTGAGCCATGTTTTTCGATTATTACACAAGTCATGATTTCTTCCTATAATTTCGTTATTCTGAATCACAAGTTAAAGTGATATATAAAACAAATTTCAATATCCTCTCGACACAATCAAATCTTATGAGGTTTTCTGCGTGATAATAATTTTCTTTTTCTTTAAAAAGATTTTTTTTTTTTTGCGTTTTCTAATAATTTTTTGAGTATTTTAATATAAATTTTCATAAGTTATATTTCTCTTGGCTTATCAATTTTATTTTTATTTTTTATATTATGTTAGATTGAATTATTAAAAAATACATTTTAGTTATTTTATATTGCATTTATGATTAGATTTTAGTTTTTTATTTGAGTTAAACATTTTAAAATAACAGATTAATTATTAATTAACTTCATAAAAATGAACTATATTTACACTTAAGTGGTATAAAGTAATTTATTAATTAAATCAATGAATCAATTAAAGTTTTTTAAAAACAAATTTTCTGGTGATCCTTACAAATAAATTTACTAATTTGATTAGCCTTTTCATACAAATTAACTAAATCATAATCTGAACACTTAATTAATAGATATATTCACATTTTGTTTTAAAAATAGAAATATTTACATTTTTTTTTTCATTTCTTAGATAATATGAAATTTTTATATATCTATAACTATATTATTATTTTTAATTTAATGGAGATACATATAAATTATTGTTATATTTTTAAAATGGTACCAACTTGTAAAATTTCATAAATGTAATTTGACATGTCATAATAAGAATTAAGATATGTCATCACTTTCACTAAGTCATATCACCTTTTTAATAAAAAAATGAATTTTGGGATATGACACATAAATAAATTCAAATAATATCGAGAGGATCATAAAACAAAACAAAACAAAACATATGAATTGGATAATCAAATGCTGTTGAAGTGTTGAGTTAATTCGATTTATAAATTTTGGTACCATATGAATTGGTACAGATGATATTTTGATTAATAATTGAGAGCCACGTGAATTAGAAAAAAATACATAATAAAAAGTAGCCAACTCAAAGACATGTCTCCGACCACCGTGGTTTTGTTTTGTATTTATTAAAATTTAAATGTACTAACGCTTGATGGTTGCTAACTTCTCTCGTTATTGAATGATTTACTAAAGTTTTTTTTTCGGAACTTATGATTTACTAAAGTTGGGGACTGCATTAGGATCAAAGAATTGCATCTTTCATCATCTCAGTGGCAGGCAATGTTCACAAAAAAGGACGCCAGTGTAACGTGGCGACCATTATTGTACGTCTTGTTCAGTTATTTATTAGGAGTATAGCTCTTTTTAGTGATTCTGATCTTCTTCTTTTTGTTTATTAAGGTTTTATGAGAATAACATATCGAGATTCTATATTTTTAGTGGAAAATGACAATTAGTTAATTAACAAGAATTTGTCTTTCAACCTTTTCATTATGTTCATGCCATCCCAAAATTAGGAAACTCAAAGTTAGACCAAAAAATGCTGCCTTCATAGTTGTACTTTAAACGGCCAGTGAAAAAAATATAAAAATGTTTGTGGTGTGGTTTGAACAAAATATAAAGAAAACTAAATTCTCTTGTTTAACCGTCAAAGCTACATATAGTTTTCTTTTAGCTACATATAGTTTTCTTAGAAAGTTGCTTATATTTCAGTGACAAAAAAAAAAAAAAAAAAGAAAGTTGCTTATATTTTGTGTCTTAAAGCTAATGTTTTGCCAACTTTAGAAAAGGAACGGGCCTGGATATTTCAAATTCTTATAATAGTTTGTTATCCTTTTTTTGGCTAAATAATACTAGTTTGTTATCTTTCTATTAAACACGATAAACATGGCTTCTAAAATTCCAGATAGAAGCTTATATAGAAAAGAATTTGAACTACTATCAATAGATGCGGTAAGTGGGATTTTTTCTTTGATATTTGGAGGAAATTCGACATTAACTATGGCGGATAGAGCATATAAAGACTCATTGTGCGCATAGAAGATAACCTCACTTTAGGAATATAAACTTCAATATTTGTCTTTCTCAACGCAAACGAACTGGGCTCAACTTATGATATGGGTACTTAGCTTAGAAAATCCTAGTTTCAGTTTTCTTACAGCCAGACATTCTTTAGGCCCATTTTATAGGAAAAATTAGTTTCCAACCTTTTCACTCAAAATTTCTCAACCAAATTGCACCTTCTTTCAAAAGAGGAACATTAATGATTCATAATGACCTAATCTAACAAAATATCAGTTGATTTTAAGTTGTCAGTAATTTATAAGAAAAAGAGACAGCAATCAAATATATAAAGCAATGGCCATTTTAATTTGGCATACCTTACCAACTTATTATTTAGTTTTAACTTTAAAGCAAGCATGCACAGATATTAATCAAAGATAAAAGACATGTCCTATATATAGTACATCCCACCCGTTGCCCAAACAAAAAATAAAGGTACCAGCTCATCGGTTATCTTGAGCATTTGAATCGATTTTCATTAAACCAATGGATCCAATCGGTTCATTGGTCATCAAATTCCATCGACTTGCATTATTCGGGAACCACTTCTAGTTTTATGTTGTTCCATTTGTCCAACCTTTTAAAAGCTTCTTCCACCTAAAACAACCATAACATCCAATTTTCTTCAAATCAATGAAACATAGATATGAACTAATGAACACATAGAAAAACGCATAGTTACCTCTTTTGTCCAGTCCGTTCTAAACGTGACCCACGCTAAAATAACGGTTTGTATAAGCGTACCACATATCATTCCCGTCCATATACCCTAAAACATCAACAAAAAATGAAGGGTATGATTACTGATTAGAATTTTATTAATAACATTATTAGTACGAGGATCATTGGATAAACTAAATGAATAACTAAATATAAGTTTTTGAGTTTTAAAATGAATGAGCATAAAATTATCTTACCTTGGCATCGAATTTGAAGTAAAATCCGAAGAGAGCCCCGAGAGGAATTCCAACAATATAGTAACATCCAACATTAACTTTTGCCACAAACGTTTGCCAACCACAACCAACCGCCACACCTTGAATAGACATTTTCACATTTTTCTTAAACAGCATTCATCTGTTTTGATTTGTAATATTAAGGTCTTGAAAAAAAAAGTTTTTACCGGAAAGAACTGGTTGGATTCCATTCAAGATAAGTGTTAAGGCAAGAAGCGGGCAGAGTTCAGAAACTGCAGCCGATACTTTTTCACCCTCGGTGAATGCATAACTCAAAACATCACGACAAGCCAAAATTACTATGGCTAAGATCACACATGTGATCAACGAATAAATGTTAACGATGATTACAGAAAATGCTGCTGATTTAGGATTTCCAGCTCCAAGTTCATTGCTCACTCTTACACTGAATCAACATCAATAGCATCAATTTTTAGAGGCTTACTCAAGTTTAGTTAGAGAAAAAAAAAGAGAGATCATGTTCAGGGTGATTTAGCATATTTGAGTGGTTGTCGAATGCAAGAACTTATATATTTTGGTGGAATACTTTTAGATAGGACATTTTTAATTTTATACTAGATTAGGACCCGCCCTAAAGGGCGGAAATTGATTTGTCAAATTTCAATTAATAATATATGGTATATATAATATGTGTATATAATATTATATATATTTTGTGTAATATTTATATATATATACATATTAGACATATATATAATATTTTATTAAATATATATAGAATTTAATAGTGTTATAATTTGTGTTGTACTTGTTATTAGTTTGTATTTAATCTTCTTTTATTTTTAGTATAATAATTTGCCTTGTCACACCTTTTACCTTTTAACTTATACACATAGTTATGCATTTTTTCAAAAAAAAACTTATACACATAGTCTCGTAAAATGTAATATATAAAAAAATATATTTAAAAAATCTACTGACCATATGCCACTATTATTTGGTTGTTTGAACAAAAAAAAATCATGTTCTTGTATAACTGTGTATGTTGTGATATGATGTAGGTGAAAAGTAAATATATGGAAGTAAAGTTAGTGATACGAACATGAGCCTATGTTGGTCTATGACACAATTATTTGGTTTTTGGAAGATCAATGAGCATAAGCATACACGGTCTTTGTATGCTTACGTTGTAAATGAGTCGGATATTTTTTCTCTTATGTCTGGAATGATATAGAACTCGTTGATTTAAGAGTGGTTCAGTTTTATATGATCTAATTAGGGCTGGGCAAAAAATCCGAACCCGAAAAACCGAACCGAACCCGATCCAAAAAAGTAGCACCGAACCCGAACAAAAATTGATTAAATATCCGAACGGATTCAAAATTTTGGTATTTAAAGAACCGAAACCGAACCCGATCCGAACCGAAATATTTTGGGTACCCGAATGTATCTGAAATAAATTTATATATTTGAATATATACATTATTTTTATATATAATGTATATTAAAAATATTAAAATATATAAGATACCTTTTAATTTTCCAAAATACTCGGAAAATATATGCAAATAGTCAAAAGTAAATGTTTAAAATAGCTAAAATATACTGAAAACACCAAAATAGTTAAATATCTATTGATTTTTTATCCAAATATTCAAAGAAAACTAATTTATGTGTTAAATTAAGGTATTTTGGCATATATGTTATGAAAATTTATATGTAATATATTATTTTTCTTATAGATTTTGAAAGTTTAGAGTATATAATAAATTTTGAAAATTTAAAAACATTTTAAATGGGTTATCCGAACCCGAACCGAACCCATAAAGATCCGAACCGAACCCGAACCGAAATTTAAAAATATCTGAATGAGGCTGAAATCTTTGACCCCGAAAACCCGAAACCCGAATGGACTGAACCGAAACCCGAATGGGTACCCGAACGCCCAGTCCTAGATCTAATTATATTAAGAGATTAACCAAAAATATTATAAAAGTGTTACTGGTTAGGTTTAACTAATCTATGTTGGTTAAGATTTGGTTTAATTTAAGTTGGTAGGTTGCATTGTATAGGAGACATCATATATTCTAGCAACAATTATGAAAGAGTCCAAAATTTAAATGAGAACTTCAAATAGTAGATAATCCCTAAATTAATAGATTAGATTATTGAAACGGAGGAAACATGAGTTTTAAAGCACGGACCTTATCGCTGCATTGAATCCAACAGAGATCATAAACACCCATCCAGAAATCGTCATGCTGGATACCGAAATATAGTAAGAATGAGCAAAAATAAATGCAATATTTAAATTCTTTTAAATACTAAACTAAATACACCCTGTAAAATTTCATATAAAACTATGAGCAGCAAAAGTGTCAAAATTGGTCGCTACTAACTTAATTTTAATATATCTACAAGCAAACTTCACTTTGTACTACAAAAATATTGTTATGTGCTCATATTAAGGGGCGGAGGCAGAGAGGAGGTTGTGGGGTCAGGTGACCCCAGTAAAATTGGGGAATTTTTAGTGTATTATTTTCTTAAATTATTACAATATCTAACTAAAATTTAGCATTTGACCCCATTAATTTATGTATACATTTTTATATGTCCCTATTATTTTTTTAATAATTATGTTATAATAATAGTACATTTAATTTTTAATTATTAAATTTTTATAATATGATCCCATTCAAAAATATTTTTGGTTCCGCCACTGCTCCTATTAAATAACAATATTAAAAGTGTTGTCAAATGATTTCTAAATTATTTACTAAGAAAATTTGAGATTAAAAAAATAATTTACCACTAACATTTATTATAATTCATCTTTTGAAATTGTTTTTTATAACTCATCTTTTTAAAAATATTTTTTATCTTAAAAAGATATAGAGTATGTAATATCGTGTTTAACAGAAAATATGTATAATATAGTGAAAACTGCTTTGACAAAAAGAAGAGCAAATCTGAGTTAAAACATATCTATATGAACCATCATTTTCATTGCATGCCTGAATACAATATTATAAAAAAATTAAAATTTAACTTCTACATAAAAATGGTGCAATGTGATCAAGATTTGGTACAAGTCTCTAAACAAAATGGATTCTACTAGGATTGATTATAAGTATTTGATACTTGTATTTGCTATTTGTTCCGTACTCAGCTTAAAAAAGTAACTACTTATTATCGACAAATCTGATAACAAATATCTATTTTTATTATTTGCAAGTAAAAATGAAATATAAAACCTTTTTACTTTTGAAACTACTTGACTTGTTATTTACTATTCATTTTCCATATTATAGTTATACTTAATATCTATTAAGTATGTATGGCTAATATTTATATCTTTATAAACAAAAATTAATATAAATGTTAACATTTATGTTCTTACAAAAAAAATTAATAGAGATTTGTAATTTAAAAATAAAATAAATATTTATTAAAATATTAGGCCTAGTAATCTAACTTTTAATCTAAAATATATTGTAATTTGAGTTTTTTTATATTTTAAATATAAATATAGATTTAATTAATCAAACAATTCAGATTTAAGTAAAAAATTTAAGCAAGTAAATGAACGAGTTAAGTAACTTGCAAATATTCAAAATTTTGACAAGTACTTAATATGCCAAATACTCATTTTTACAACAAAATACTCGTTTTAAATGAGTCAAATAGAAATAGTAAGTTTAACTATTTAAAATTATTTATGTCCCATGCCTACGTCTAACTTCTTTCTGTTTGGTAATGGAGAAAACAGAACTTTGGACGAATGAAAAATGATAAAGCACCCTCGAACGCAAGAGGTTCATGGTAAACAAAAAATCTACTTAAAAGAAAAAAAAATCTACTTAAAAAGACTATTGTATTTTTTTTGATAAAGAAAAAGACTATTGTATTATAATCTAGTTTTTCAACTATTGTATAATATAGTACAAAACAAAGAAAAAGATGCAGGTAACCGACAAAAAGACGAAGAAAAAAATGTTTTGTACGACACTCCAAGTAAATAATTTCATAGTCAAAACTACAGGAATTATTTTTTCGCAAAAAAATAAAAAGTTTCCCGTAAAAATACTAATATTGAAGATGAAGACAAAAAATGGGAAAAATATGTTCAAGAATTCTTAAATAAAAGCTTTATTGGCAAAAATGAAGGAAGGTTGCGTTCGATCAATCGTTCGCAACTAACAAAACCTTCATATCTACAACCAAACTTCACTTTGTACTCCTACAGAAGTTATGTTCCGTTCTTTTCAACCTAATTGGCAATACTAAAAGAATTGACGAATCATTTCTAAAACATCCATCGGAAAAGACTATAACCAACGTATTAATTTGGTCGAATTTCAAGATAACGGAATAATATATGTTTGGTTCCGTTCAAGAGGCAGGTATGCCAAAGCAAAGCATAGAATAAAGTAGCTTACGTATGACTGTCTTTTTGGAAGAAAAAGGAAAGAGTGTTACTATTATCTAGAATAATGGAATAATATTATCAATCTGCTTTTACGAAGAAATTAACAAAAAGTATTAATTAAAATTTTGTTAACAAAAAAAGGTTTTTAGAAGGAAATAATTTTACTATTGTGTCTAGAATAATGGAATAGTATTGTTCATCTGCTTTTACGAAGAAATAACAAAAAAATATTAATTAAAATTTGTTAACAAAAAGCTTTCTTTAGAAGGAATGAAAATTTCTTATAGATTATTTTTCCTAGTTCTTTTTCTTGCCAACCATTTTATCTTCCTAGATTATAACAAGAACTAGTAAAATATTTCTATATTAAGAAAATATTTTTGGAAAAGACTTACCAAATAGATAGAGAATCAAGAGCAAGTTCCGGATTCTCGAGGAGTCCGGCGAGAAGAACCAAGATCTGAAAATACCAAGTCTCAAGGCAAAGCATCACGGCGGAGGCGGCAGAGAGTTTGAAGAAACTCGGTAGCCCCGAGAACGCCTGAACACTGAACCCTCTCCACGTCTCACGACACCGATCACTCGTCACGATGTAAACATACTGAGCCACCACAATGATCCACCACGAGAAGCTCAGCACGAGCGACGCTCCGAGTAAACCCCACCCGAGCTTGTACACAGCGAGCCAGCTTAGGAGAAGATGAACGAAGAGAGTGACGGTTGCAATGTAAGCACTCGGGGCAACGATGCTTTGAGCCTGGAGGAACTTTTGGATAGGGAAGTTCATCGCGTAGGCGAAGATCTGAGGGATAAGGCCGTAGACGAAGAGAGACGCTGCGGAAGCGATCTCGGGCGACTCCCGAGGAAAAGAAGAATGGGTTTGCAGAAAACGTATATTACGGTGAGGAGGACGCCGGTGAGCGTGAGCAACACGGCGGATCTCTGGAGATAAACGCCGAGCATGTCGTATTTTCTCCCTCCAAACGCTTGTCCACAAAGCGTCTCCACTGCACTCCCCATCCCTAGCTACGTAACGTATATATGTTCAAAGTTGGAGGCTTCAGAATTATTATTACAAAACAGTATATAACATAACTAAAGATCATGTTGTTACCATGAGACCGTAAGCGAAGACTTGTATTCCTGTGTTTCCGAGAGAAGCAGCAGCTAGCTCTAGGTTTCCTAGATGACCGGAGAAAATTTGAGTAGACATGGACATGAGGTAGTTTATCATGTACACTATGACAGCTGGTGCAGCAAGTTTGAAAAGGAGTTTGGATTCAATCATGGTGGCTTTACGTAGGCGGCGGAACAAGGGAGTTTCCAAGTCGGAAAGCACTCTCTCTAACTCGCCGTTGCTGGATTCCGGCAAGGGAGAAAGCTGAGGCTGTAGAAGCCGTTGGTATACGACATCGTTTTGAGACGAGTCCATGAGATTCTCGCTTCAAGATATCTGTGGTTTCTGTGTCAGTTTATGTGTATGTGTTTTGGAGGGTGGCGAGTGGGGGCTATATGTACACTCGTGATTCTCGCTTGATGATATTTTTTTTTTATGAATATTCATATTAGTTTTTAAAAATTGTTGTTTGATAAATAAATAAAAAATATATTAATGGTTAAGGAATTTTTTATAGAAAATATTTTGATTTAAAGTTCTTATATAGATAATTTTTGATACTAGTTGGTAAATATAAATTAGAAAATAAAAATGTATTTATATATTTGTGTATACACTTTAATATTATTTTATTATATATATTACTCATTTTAAATAAAGATTTTTTATTTATTCATCTACAACACAGCTCATAGTCAAAAATGTTAAAAGAACTATTTTTTTTTTATTTTTAGAAATTTAAAACAGTACAAAATAATTTATAATCTATTTTTTTAATTCTTGTAAAACATCACAACTATCATCCCTAAATTCTATGTTTGCGGATGATAAAAGTAAAATTAATCAAACTATAATTAGAAGAACTAAAAATAGAGAAAAAACTAGATTTACAAGAAAAATTTGTTTCCTTCAGAACATTTTGAAGGAATTTTTTTAATTGTAATTCTGTTATGCTTTCCAATAAACAAGCTCAAAAATTTCTTCTCTTTTTTCTTTTTTATAATTTATTTTGTGATTTTCTTATTAATGATAACAATAGGCGATCTGATATCAATCTATCAATTTTCAAGTTTGTCTTAGATAGTTATTCTAATTTATTCTACTAGCAAAATTAACAAAGTTCAGACATTTATTTCTCTTGTTAATTGGGATATATTTGGGTCAAATTCTTTAATCCCAAAGATCTTGGGAAAACCAGCCGAGACGCTAAGAGCATCTCCACAAAGATTTTTAGAGTATGCAAAACTTTATATTTGAAATTTCAAGGTGTTCTTCTCCAAAACTAAAACTTTAAATTTAACTTCAAAATTATTTGTAATCTACTCTATAATTCTTATATTTTTCATAGTTAATGTAGATTCATAAAACTTTTATATATAACTAAAACATATATAAAACATATTGCAACAATATTAATTAATCAAATCTTACGCTACAATATAAAACTATCAATAAAAATACATAGGAAATATTAAAATACAAGAGAAATACCACATTACTCCCTAAAATTATTTCCGTAAATATTCTATTTTTGGTTACAAAAAATTTGTTTGGACAATATTTTAGAGATTTTGGAGTTTCAAAACAAATTTTAGAGACCATAGCGTTTTGTAATATTTTAAATGTGTGTGTCATAATTTTTGTCTTCATGTAGCTTTTGAAAAATATATTTTATTATGTTTCTTTTGTAATATTTTTGTTGTCTAATTCTAGTTTTCACATATTATAAATTATTTATTTAATTTTATGTGTAAAACTTGAATTTATAAAATAAATCTGAAATCATTATGAGATATAGAAAAATAAAGATTAAAATGATAAGCAAAAGATATTTAATAATCATAAATCTGATGTGTAATTAATTGTAATGACCAAATGCAAATAATTTTATGTATATATATATATATTTTTAAAAATTAATAAAGTATTGTTTTTTGGAAAAGACAAGTACTAAAAGATAGCACAAACAAACTTTTCTTTTGGTTAACTAAATCTCAAAAAGCAATAACTGCAGCGTAAAATTCAAAGTAACTAATTTTTTGTTTTTTTTGGTAAAAGAAGTAACTGATGAATGTTGTAATGGGTTAGATTCATATCCGCATGGGTATATTGATATATACAAACAATAATTCATCATATAGGATGCAACAAATATTTCTACATCATCATAATGTTAGCATCTGAGAGAAAAGGATCACTCCTTCAAGTCTTACATATTTATAGTATTTACATTAATTAACCACAAACATCAATTAAATTTTGGATACCCTTGAATTGATAGCAAAATCAGAGACTAATAAACTCCAACCAACATTTTAGGTGGATGCAATTTATGATTTCAGAAACAAAATTATACTATTTGGAGAAGATTATCCGTGAAATTTTACAGATTTGTTATTCATTGCCGATGGCTTAAAAAAAGTTTATTCTTGTTGGGAGAGCTAATCCAAAATATATAGAAGAATAATGTTCTATTAATGAATAAATGATCAAAACATCGAAATGTTTACAAACTCGTGTTATTGAGATATTTTTCCTTTCCATTTGGTTAATTGAGCAGTTTTGAGTACCCAAACTATTTATATGCCATGCACAAATTTTATCAAAATATATTTCGAATGTCAAAATTTATAGGCCTTTATATTATATATAAAAATTATTTTTGATCTTGAATATTCAAACCGTAAACTATAGGTGATGAATATATACATTTTAGTCATATTATTTACACTGTTTATTTTCTTATTTATTTACATTAATGATAAACAAAACCACCTCATTTCAATAGGGCCACATTTGAAATTTTGAGAATTATAAACATTTTTCAAAGTGTTTTACTAAAAAAATCCATAATTTGAAAGCCTATTTTTATATTAAATTTTCAAAAAATTTGAGAACCAAAACTAATTCTTTATTAACTTTGATTCTAAACATTTTAGTGAACATATCTAAACTAGTAGAATAGTATAATATTGTCTACTTTAAATTGAAGTAGCAAAGTTCACATGGATTTGGTTTTGAATTCCTTTCCAAAATATCTTATACTAATCAGAATTAGATACATTTTATATAGTAGACACTATTTATCTAAATTTTCAATATAGGATTTGAATTGACATCTCATAATTTCAGATTCAAAACCTACCATCTCAAATATATCTGCATGCGTGGCTAGGTGACATGAATATCTAGTTCCTATTGTAAATAACTAGATCTAAATGGTGCTGATAAACAGAGCCATAAAAAAACTAACCAATTAGGCTTCATACCACCAAACCCTGGTTATTCAAAAGAGAATCTTTCTTATTATTAAAGCTAAATAATCGATCGATCATTGGCCTCAATCAATAAGTCAACATGTGGGACTAGTTTTCAGTGTTTCTATAGTGGATTCTTTTGCAAATTTGTGTCTAAATTTGCAAAAGAATCCACTATAGAAACTCTTCTATATCATATAACTATATGGTGTATGAAAGTTGTCAAATCTGTAAATATCTAAATTTATATGTTTAAAATACATGTATTTTCTTTACATAATTTCAAAACTCTTAAAACATTTAAACATATATAACTAGAACTAGTAAAAATTAAAACATATAAAAGCATGTTAGCAAATAGTTAAATCTAAAATATACAAGTCTTTGTATGTAGCTGTGTTTGATGATCACTAGTGAAGAAAAAGCCAATTTGCGGTTATAGACAATTTAGTAAGGAATTATATAATTTTTCTTTTACAAATTAAGGGATCTATATATGTATTTTTTTCCTAAAATTTTGGAGACCATGCATAGACTAATACTTCACTAGTATATTCTTAGGTTGGACTGGCGAACATTGTAGTTTTGTCTTTGATCAGTGCCGGCTCTGAGGGTGTGCGGACGGTGCATTTGCACCGGGTCCTATCTTTTTAATCAATTTTCCTTATAAGAAAAATGTCCAAATTTTAAGATTTCTGTGAAAAGTAATAGAAACGGCGGATAAAGAACACAATCTGAAACAAAAATTAGGTTTCGTCTTTTTTGCAAAGAAGAAGAACACGTGATGTATTTAAAATACACGTTAGATGGTTATATAAAAGGCCTTAATTAAACATGAGTTAAAATGGACCTAAAATATTTAGTATTTTTTTTCATTTTAGCACAGGGCTTGTCCAAAGTTTGAGCCGGGCCTGTCTTTGATGCTCTGTTCTGTACTCAGTTGTTATAAGCGTTTTTTTCTTTGCCTTACATTGTTTCTGGATTTTGGTATAGTCTTGTTTTTGATTTGTTTGTATATTTTTTCTTTGCATTGCCTTTAAAAGAAAATCATTAGCTCTTCCTTATACGTGCTTTGGTTCCTCTCCACAAGGCTAAATGCAGATCTGTTTATCACCACAGCTTTGTTATTATATAGTTCAGTTTGTAGGGAAAGACTCAAAGCTCGCTGATACTGTTACCAGAGGCCTTGTGAAAACTGGCGTGTGACGAATAGCTCAAGTTAATGTTTCTTGGGGAGTTAGGAGAAGTCTTGGAAGCAACTCAAGCTGATGAGTTTCAACGTTGTATGGTTTCTTTATTCCGGTAATTGCTCGATGTATCAATAGTTCACATTTTCAGGTTCGGATACATAACTTTTGCATTGTCTCTCCCGTTGATAAAAGTATAAAGGAAGTTGTGTTTTATTTTTTGTTTGGTAGGTTTCTGAAGAGCATAGTTTCGATGGAACAACGAACATATAATATAAGAACCTGATAACTCAGAACCATAAAGTGATCATGCCTATAGTCTTGCCAGCTCTTGAGAGAAACACGCATAAACGTGAGAAAGTGTTTTGTGACATGGACCAAGTTCTATTTGATGAGTGTTTAGTAAAATTCCAAGTGAAACGGGAAAGAACATGGAAGCGGTTAGAAGATTTGGCAGACGACGGGGCAGTGCTGGTCCCAAGATTTGTGTCCTTACTCAATCTTAGAAGCAGCTATGAGTCCACATGATTAAACTGAGAATATTTGATACATTGATTCGCAAACCAAAATTATGACAGTTTTGAAAGAACCGAACCAAAACCCGGATCGGATACAGCTAATCAAAAACCTGTTTAGAGCTAAATCAAATCAATGGGATGAGTTATGTTTTGTGGAAAGCTTGTACGCAAGAGACTGCGCAGATCCAAGTACTATGAGATACATTGTGGTTGCTCTATCTTCTCTGTTTTGTCAACCGGAAACCGGGACGTCGGAATCATCCAAAATGATGATCTTATCAGCCTTACGTCTGGCGGTAGAGTTTGCCGTTTGCTGTTTACAGACATAATTGTTTTATTTTTGAACTTCAATTGATTTTGTTTAAGCAACAATGCTTCAGTATGTATGTATATTTCCTATACGAGCTAATGCACGTCGCTAGTTGACTTTTATATGCTTTTCTATAATTAATTTGTCAAGTTCGACGTCGACAATATCAGCATCTTACGCCAATGATTGTATCTGAAATGAATCAGATTTATTTTATTCTATTTTTTTCAAGTATACTGAAATTTTGAGATTGTGACGGATATTCGTTATACGCTTTAGAACAAGTCTGCATAATGTTGTGAACACAATAATCATATCATTTTCTGTGTTATTCTCATAAGCAATTGCATGTGTCTTACGTACAATTTAATGTGGTTTTCTCAACAGCCAAGATATGAAGATGGTACTCAATAATTACAAATTGATATGCAAGTATGTTAATGCATACATTATGCGATTGTAATCCTAATACATACAAATTAGTAAAAAAAAACACACACACAAAATTATTCATAATTCGTTACTCTTTAAATTATACAAAATATAATAGTTAGGCGAGCTGGAAGTACAAACTTGAGGCATCGATTTTCATAAAAAGGGCTTAATGTTTTACAAATTGAACTGTAATAGATGTGCATCCTCGTAAGATGATATAGTTGTCCATTGTAGTTATCATTGTCATAATTTTAATAAATTATAATTATCAAAATTTATCTCTTTATTTTCTCAACCAAATAATATAAATACTTTCTTTATTAGAAGAGTAACGATATGATTTTATTTGTTTCAACTCTTTTTTTTGTTCAACACTTTGGGTATGACTGAATAGCCTTTTTAGCGAGAATCTTTTTAGCGAGAAATGTTTTTTTTCTCTCGGTTCCACTTAATGTTTGCCAATCAGGTGAAACCATTATTATTTTTCTTACGTTCAATACTGTTTAGTTGAATGTATATTGTTCACTTTTCTCCCTCACTGTTTTGAAGTAAAAAAATTAATTATCACTGGACTTTAATGTTTTCTCTTTATTATTCTACTAGTTTCCCTCTTAACTATTCTACTAGTTTTCTTCTTTATTACTTCAATTTCTATTACGCTCAGTTACTCTATAATTTACCAATCACACTCTTTTATTTGTGTTTAACAATAGACCTGTGAGATTTTTTTGTCAATCGCAACAGCAAGTAATAACCGACAGATACGATGTTAGAAATAACAGCGGCAACGCCAACGGCAACCGGCAGATAGGACGTAGAAATAAACAACGGCACGACAACTTCGATTTCCTGTCCTAATCAATCCTTGGTGACTGACGCGCCGCTGACGTAATTTTACAGAGAGTAAAATTACTTCCGTAACAGCTTTATCTATTGATGCTGACGCTAGTTGCTGTCCTACACATATAAAATTTGGTAATTATCTGATCTACATACGTTTCTGTCCCGTTTTCATTGTTTGTAACGATTAACGAATTAAAAGTACAGGTCCCCTTAAACTGAAGAATATTAACTCAAAATCTTTCTTTTAACGGTGATCTTCTTTATAAACCTTTTGACAAATTGTCTTTAAAACTTTTTGAAACCGGGGAATAAATTAATATCGTAAACGTTAAACAAGAGCCGACGTCAGAAAAAGGAAAACATAAAATATAGCCGTTATGTACATGTAAACGTGCCCTGACCTATAAGGCTTATAACCTTTATTGAAATTTATTTAAAGAAACTGAAAAGGAAACAGTTAACGGAGATGACACATGCTGCAAATAATTTAATATTATTTATTGATTTTACTAGTAAACACCCAAAACGTATGAATCAACAGATCTTAATTAGTTGCATCTTGGATTGATTTCCCCACAAAAGAATAAACACATAGGGAAAATAAATCTGTCATTTTTTAAAATTATAAAATGATTTTTCTTTATTGTTCCGATCCAAGACCCTTCTCCTTCTCCTCCTTCTTCTTCTGCAGAATCTGCAGTTTCGTCTTCCACGGTTTACATCTTCTCGACTTTGTTTGACTTCGTCGATACAAACAACAAGACGGGATTTCTCGCTAAGATCTGAGAAGGTAATTGAAGTTAATCTCAGTTAACTAGGCCCATTTCATTCATCATCTTTTAGATTTAGACTGAGATTGTTTGACTAGTTTTGGATTTGATTTTTGGAGTTTGATTTTGTTTTAAAGTTTTTAGATTTAGTTATTGGTTATTGATTTTAGTTAAGAGAATACAGCAAAATTACAAATAAAATTACGAATAAGTGAACTTTTGCTTCCACTGAAATGCATCAGAATATTCTGACTGTTATTTTTTGTAAAGAAAAAGTATATTAACATGTTTTAAAATATTGTCTGACAAATTATATTGTACTAGTAAAAAAATAAATAAATTACTTACAAATGATACAA
>NW_026616561.1:0-23764 GCF_000801105.2 Raphanus sativus | reverse complement strand
TATTCAACTTCCTGGTTATTCTCCACTGATTAGTGGTTCCAAATAAAGCTTCTTAGTATTATTTTTATATAGAGTAGATACTTGAGTGATGAATGAATAGATTAGAAAAGAGTTTAAGAGTTTAGATGAAAGATTAGTGATAGCGAGAGAGAGTAAGAGATTGTATGAGAGTTTATGAGTGTTTAGAGATTGAGTAACCAGAGAATAAGAGTAACCAAAGTGTATTGAAGAAGAGAGACTCTCTCAGCTTACATCATACAATCGACAACAAGAAGCTTAAATAAGGTTTTTAACGAGGCCACAGCTAGCTTAACACATCACCTATATGCATCTCGGTCCAAGACTAAAGAAGACTCATTGCTTCTTTCTTTCCTTATTTGAACCTTAGTCTATTTTAAGTATTTCTTTTACGTAACAAGGAGTTTGTTCCTTGAATCTTTATATTGTTTGGCGAAACCATTTGGAGAGACACACTTGATAATTTTATAAAACTTTTCTTTCAAAGAAAACCTAGAGCTCTCAACTGAACTCGCAGCCGCCTCCTTGCCTTGTGAGACCAGTAACTCCACGGCTTGAAGGTTCCCTTGTGTTGTATCACGAGCCTTCCATCTCTCGTGTGGTGCACTTCAATCCACCTTGTTCTCAGTCCACGGTTTCTCTTGGTTGATTAGATCAAACAATAGAACCACCTCTTGATCTAGGACGGCTCCATCTCTCTTGCTTGGATCATACAGCCCTTTGTCAGCCTAGGCTTGTATCATTTCTGGTATCAGAGCTGAAGTTCCTTTAGCATCAGGTTGTATCTATCCTCTCTATTTGTTTAAATCATTTTAGTTCCATCTTGTTGCATTCATCAATCAAAAAAAAAAAAGAAGAGAGAAAATCGTTTGTTCCTTTTTCATATAGTTTAACTTGCATTCTCATATTTTTGAAAACCTTAGAAAGTTTGTTCTTCATTGCTGTCGAGTTTTAGATCCTAGATCTTTATTTTCATTCAAAATTTCATTAAAAAAGTGTTAGTATTAAGTGCATATCCGAGTTTCCTTTTCTGTTTTGATTTTCATTTAAAACTTTGCTTGCAAACCAATTCTTTTCCTTTTCCTTTTTTTTGATTTCGAATTTTATAAACAAAAAAAAAAGAAAAGAAATTTCTCATATTTCCTTTTTACTTCCATTGTCTCTTACTTAGCTCTTTTCATTGATCAGAACTAAAGTCTTAGTTTCCACCTTGCAGGTACAATGGGGGAGGCATCTGAGATGGCTACTATGATGCAAGCCTTCAATGCAATGAGAGAAGAGATGAAGGAGATGCGCCAAGACCTTGGAGATAGGCTAACCAGAGTTGAGCAGAGACCCACGGCTCAAGCTACTCAAACTGCTGAGAGGTTTCCAAACCGAAACCAGCAGTACCAAGCTCCAAACAACAGGCGTACTGGAGTACACTTCAATGATGATCCAGAGACTAGTACTCGTAATCAGCAGAATGAAGAAGATACTGGACAACAATATGGTCCTTATCCGAGGGCAAGAGTTCAACAAGATGACTATGGAGAAGAGGCAGAAGAGGAAGAGGATTACTTGCCTCCACTAAGAGCTCCACGGAGACCCATCCGCAACCAAGGCTATGAGGAAGATGACTATGCACCTCAACAGAGGGGTCATCGCCAACAACACCACAACCAAGGACCGGATCTCCTCAAGATGACACGACCACAGTATGCGGGAAAGGTTGACCCTGAGGCTTACCTTGATTGGGAAAAGAGGATGGATCACATCTTTGCTTACTACAACCACCCTGGTCCCAAGAGAGTTGCTTTGGCAGTAGCTCAGCTCACGGATAATGCCTTATCCTGGTGGGACAGATTGTGTACTGACCGTAGGAGAGGGCACTTGAGGCGACTAGATTCCTGGTTAGACATGAAAGATGCTATGAGGCTGAGGTTTGTGCCACAACACTATCACAGAGACTTGCACAAGAAGTTCAGAACACTTAAGCAAGGGAGCAAGTCAGTTGAGGATTACTATGAGGAGTTTGAGAAGCTAAGAAACCGCCTTGATCTTAATGAAGATGAAGAAACCATCATGGCTCAATTCATAGATGGGTTGCAAGATAGAGTGAGCAGTAAGGTTGAGAGACAAGCTTATGGGGATCTCAAAGACCTATTCCACTTAGCAGTACAAGCCGAGCAACATATCAAGAAGAAGAGCACCAGAGGCAGGTCTCAATCAAACTGGAACTCCAACAACAACAGCAACTACAACAAGCCAGTAGACAAGGGGAAAGGGATTGAGGGAGATACTCGTTCCAAGTCTCAATCTGTGGATACCAGCAAAGACACCAGGACGGATCCAACCAAGACTACTACTCCTCAACGTGCCAGAGACATCACTTGTTTCAAATGTAAGGGCCGAGGACATATGGCTAGAGAATGTCCAAACCAGAGAGTGATGATGCTCACTGATGATGGGTATGAATCACATGATGAGGATGCACCTGAGTTACAAGCGGACTATGGAGAATTGCAATACCCAGACGTGGGAGAGAGCTTAATGATAAGGCGTGTGCTTAGTGTTCTAGTAGAACCCGCTGACACTATACAAAGAGAAAACATCTTCCATAGCAGATGCACTATTAAAGGCAAGGTATGTAACCTCATCATTGATGGTGGGTCTTGTACTAATGCCGCGAGTGCTTACATGGTTGATAAGCTTGGCTTAGTCAAGGTCCAGCATCCGCACCCATATAGGCTAAGATGGTTAGATGATAAGGTTGAGCTGCAGATCAAAGAGCAAGTTACTATCCCTTTTAGCATTGGTAAGTATCAAGATGAGGTAGTTTGTGATGTAGTGCCTATGCAAGCTGGGCATGTATTGTTAGGTCGACCTTGGCAATGGGATAGAGAGACAAGACATGATGGTAGAACAAACATGTATACATTCATGCATAACAAGCGTAAGATTAGTCTAGCTCCTCTCACTCCTGCTCAAGTTCATGAATTGCATTTGCAAATGGTTAAGGAGAAGGAAAAATCTGTTAAGTCAAATTTCCTAATCCAGCCTAGCCATATAAGAAAGGCAACTGCTACCAAACACACAATGCTACTAATGATCTTTAAGGAGATTTTGAGTGCATGTTCAGGTGAAGTGGAGTATCCACCAGAGATTACTAAGCTTCTTGACAAGTTCAAAGACTTGTTTCCAGAAGAAATTCCACACGGCTTACCACCACTAAGGGGCATTGAACATCAGATAGATTTCATACCAGGAGCTGCTTTGCCAAACAAACCAGCTTATAGAGTAAACCCCGAGGAGGCCAAGGAGTTGGAAAGACAAGTTCAGGACCTATTGGACAAGGGGTACGTGAGGGAGAGCCTAAGTCCTTGTGCGGTTCCTGTCTTACTAGTACCAAAGAAGGATGGGACTTGGAGGATGTGTGTAGACTGCCGTGCAATCAACAACATCACCATCAAGTACAGACACCCCATTCCCCGGCTTGATGACATGCTAGATGAGCTAAGTGGAGCCACCATCTTCTCCAAGATTGATCTTAAGAGTGAGTACCATCAGGTAAGGATGAAAGAAGGTGATGAGTGGAAGACAGCTTTTAAAACAAAGCAAGGTCTCTATGAGTGGCTGGTGATGCCATTTGGACTCACCAATGCTCCTAGTACTTTCATGAGGCTTATGAACCACATCCTTAGACCCTACATCAGTAAGTTTGTTGTGGTATATTTTGATGACATTTTAATTTATAGTACAAACTTACTTGATCATGTGTCACATCTTGAGCAAGTATTAGAAACACTTCGTAAAGAAGGACTCTATGCAAACCTCAAGAAGTGCACATTCTGCACTGATAAACTTGTCTTCCTAGGTTTTGTTGTGAGTTCACAGGGGTTACAGGTTGATGAAGAGAAGGTTAGAGCAATCCAAGAATGGCCAGTACCCACAAGCATCAGTCAAGTCAGAAGCTTTCATGGGCTAGCCAGTTTCTACAGGCGGTTTGTTCAGGATTTTAGTAGCATAGAAGCACCTCTCACTGCCATTGTCAAGAAGAGTGTTGGATTCATGTGGGCGAAAGCTCAAGAAGAGGCTTTTCAGGCCCTCAAATACCGGCTAACTCATGCACCAGTTGAAGTTTTGTATGAATTAGTAGGAGAAGTGGTGAGAATTAAAGAGACTATTATGGGATTAGTGATGAACTCGCGAGAGAGAATGAGAGAGAGAGAGAGAGTATCAAAGAGTAAAGAGGAATTATATTTCCTTGAATTGATTCAACATGTTACAAGGTCTATTTAAAGACTAGACAAGAGGCATTGCGACAAGGGAGAAAAGAATAAACAATGAGATAGTACAAGTGAAAGATTAAACAATGAGGAGAGAGGTCTGATCGATCAGGCTCGTTCAGATGGGCAGAAAGCGACAGGTCACAACGGTTCCCTGCGCTTGATCAGCTCCTCCCTTCCTTAGAAATCCCGTGACCTTCCTCAGCTTCTCTCTTCCTTCTCATGTCGACATACTAAGCCTTCCTTGTCTATTTAAATAATACTTCACTCATTTAAATTCTCCCTCTCTCCCTTTGCCTTGCACTTCAAGTGATTACCTTAATATGCACTCTTCATCAAAGTCTCCTTGATAGCGTGTATACATGTGTTATCTTTTATTCTCTTCATGTCAACACTCCCCCTCAAGCTTGACCATATGGAACAAGTCAAGCTTGGAAGTCATGAAGCAATCCCTCATTAAAACCTTGCAAGGAAAACCCATTGGGACAAAACCTTGCAAGGAAAAAGAGTAGATCACTTCATGAAGGAGAGATCACTGACATGAGAGGTCTATGAGTCCAAGCTTTGGATGAATGAACTCACAAACCTTGCTGCTGGCTGCCTTGGTGAAGATGTCAGCTAGTTGATCCTCACTCCTTGTGTAGCATGGAAGTATCACTCGCTGCTCTACTGCTTGTCTCACCTTGTGACAGTCCACTTCTATATGCTTGGTTCTTTCATGGAAGACTGAGTTGGAGGCAATATGTATTGCTGCCTGATTGTCACAATGCATGATCATTGGCGTGTTGATCTCAATACCCAAATCCTTTAGCAGTCCTTTGATCCATATGAGCTCACTTGTAAGTCTCCTCATGGATCTGTACTCTGCCTCAGCGCTTGAGCAGGACACCACCTTTTGCTTCTTGCTTTTCCATGTAACCAAGTTCCCTCCAATGAAGGTACAGTAACCTGTGGTTGATCTCCTATCAACCCTATCTCCAGCCCAATCCGCATCACAATAACCCACAACCTCAGTGCTCTTGTTGCATGCCATCCAAACTCCCTGTCCTGGTGCTTCCCTTAGATACCTTAGGATTCTTTCCACCATGTTCCAGTGATGCACCTTAGGAGCTCCCATGTGTTGGCTTACTTGGTTTATTGCAAAGCATAGGTCTGGTCTGGTGATTGTCAAGTAGATGAGCTTCCCAACCATTCTTCTATACTGCTTGACATCTTGAAATGGAGTAGCTTCATACTCCCCCTCTCGCAGTACCTTGTAGTCCTCTTCTAATGGTGTTTTAGCTTTCCTACTTCCAAGGTTTCCTGCCTCATTTAAAATGTCAAGTGTGTACTTCCTTTGAGATAAGAAAAGCCCCTCTTTAGATCGGCATATTTCAATCCCAAGGAAGTACTTTAACTCTCCCAAATCCTTAATATCAAATGATGATTTAAGAAAAGATTTAGTTGAGATGATACCTTCCTTGTTGCTACCAGTGATGATTATATCATCAACATATACCAGTATGACTATGATACCTTCCTTGCTGGTGAGAGTGAAGAGAGAATGGTCTTGTTGAGACTTCACAAAGCCTCTTCCATTCAGTGTTGTGCTTAGCTTGTGGTACCATGCTCTTGGAGATTGTTTCAATCCGTAGATGGCCTTCCTGAGTCTAAGCACATTTCCTGGTTTCACCATATCTTCAAGGCCAGGAGGAGGTCTCATGTACACTTCATCTTCTAGCTCTCCTTGAAGAAAGGCATTCTTCACATCCATTTGCCACAAGTCCCACTCTAGGTTGACTGCAAGTGATAGAACGATCCTTATGGTATGTAGTTTTGCTACTGGTGCAAATGTATCCAAGTAGTCTTCACCATAGACTTGTGTGTAGCCTCTCGCCACCAGTCTGGTCTTCTTCCTTTCTGGCTTTCCATTGGCTCCATACTTGATTGTGAAGAGTAGCCTGCTTGTCACTGCTTTCTTCCCTTTGGGAAGTTCACTTTCAAAGAAAGTTTCATTCTTCTCCATGGCTCCCATCTCATCTCCAACGGATGCTCCCCACTCCTCATCTTGCATTGCTTCCTCATATGTCTTTGGAATCCATTCCTGATCCAATTCAGTGATGAAGGCTTGATGCTCTGCTGGGTAGTGAGCTAGTGAGCATACTGCACTAATGGGGTGTGCCACGGCTTCTGCATTGAAGTACACTCTTGTCTTGGTCCAATCTGAAGCTGGTTTCCTGATCCTTGTACTCCTTCTAGGTTGTATCTGCTCAGGTTCTGTTTCAGCTTCAGTGACCCCGGTTGGTGCTATCATCTCATCTTGATCATGAGATACTGAGGTTTCTTGAGGTTGCATTGGTTGTTGCTCAGTACTATCACCCCCTTCAGGATCAAGATGAGTGCTCTCCACATCTGTAGCTGCTTCTTCAGTAGCTTGTGTTGGAGCCTCACTGACCGGGGCTGGTGATCTAGATAAGCTGATGCCAAGCCTCTCCATCACCACTCTAAGGTTACTTGCTCTGTCCGAGGCAGATTGAGATAGATTCTCAAGCTCTTCCCAACTCCTTTCAGCATAGTAGCCCTTTGATTCCAAAAACTTAACATCCTTTGACACTAGGACCCTTCTTGTCTCTGGAACATAACATTTGTATCCCTTTTGATGTGTAGAGTAGCCGATAAACATAGCCTTAGTGCTCTTAGGCTCTAACTTGTTCCTTAGTTCTCCTGGTACAAATACAAAACACACACACCCAAAAACCCTCAAATGATCTATGGAAGGTTTAGTTTTGTTCAGTACCTCATATGGTGTAGAATCAAGGAGGACTCTAGTGGGAGTGCGGTTGATAAGGTAAGTGGCAGTGACAACTGCATCACCCCAAAACCTCTTAGGGACATTTGCATGAAACATAATGCTCCTGGCCACCTCCATTAGATGCCTATTCTTCCTTTCAGCCACGCCATTTTGTTGTGGAGTATAGGGACAGCTAGTTTGTTGTATGATTCCATGCGCGGCTAGATGTTGTTTGAAAGCTGTGCTAGTGTATTCACCACCATTATCTGATCTAAGGATTTTAATCTTGACATTGAAATGGTTAGTGATATAGTTTTGAAAATTTTTAAAAGCTTCTAGCACCCTATCTTTAGATTGCAACAGAGTTATCCAAGTGTATTTAGACTTTTCATCTATGAATGTCACGAAATACTTATGGTGTTCTCTAGATGCACAAGGGGCAGTCCACACATCCGAATGAATCAAGTCAAAACAATTATCATAAATAGTCTTGGATTTAGGAAACACATTTCTACAATGTTTTCCTAGAATACAAGCTTCACAATCATTTTGAAACTTAACACTAGGCAACAGGATGTTCAAGGCATGAGAATGAGGATGTCCTAATCTAGCATGCCACATTACATCTTTAGGGAAATCAGAAACAGAAACAAATGCAACAGATAATTCAGATGCTGGTCTTGTGTCCTCAAGCAAGTATAAATCTCCTTTTGTGACACCTTTTCCAAGCAACTTACTTGAATCAATATCCTGAAAATACACACTGTTAGGAGTGAAAGTAACATGACAATTTAAATCATTTGTGACTCTCTTAACAGATAACAAGTTTGAAGCAAAGGTTGGCATATAAAAGGCTTTTGATTCTTTATCAAATAGCTTAAGATCGCCAACCCCTTTGATTGGAATTTTATCACCATTAGCTATCATCACATTTCCTAAGGCTGGGACTATGTTTTTAATCAGGCTTAAATCACTAATCATATGATGTGAAGCACCAGAGTCAATTATCAATGGTTTAGCCGATTTTAACAAGTTTAAAACATCACCAGCAGTGTGAGAAGCATTGAGAGAAATTCCAAGAGTTTTAGAGATACCAGATTCTTTTAGGGCCTTGATGAGAGCATCCAAGTCAGATTTCTTGAGAAGTTCATCCAGGTTAGGCCTTGGTGTGTTGTACACTGATGTAGATGCCATGGCGCTTCCACCACCTTGGTTTGGAGTCGCCGGCTCAGCACCATCTGCTGAGAAGTTAGCTCTTGCATCCTGGTACTGTGACCTTGGTTCCTTGAACTTGTTTGGCTTTAGGTGAGGGTGCAGGATCCAGCACTTGTCTTTGAGATGACCCTTCTTCTTGCAGTGGTCACAGATCAAGGATCTCCTGTCCTCTTGCTTGTAGGTTGCTTTGTTAGCTACCACCTCTTCAGCTTGATGCGCCATGTTCAGGTCTCCTTTGTTTCCAAATAGGCTCACTGAACCTTCTTCCTTCTGGATTTGAGCACAAACATCATCCAGATCAGGGAGTTTATCTGCCCTCAAGATGTGTTTGATAAGAGCTCCATAGGAAGTGTTGAGTGTGAGCAACATCCCAAAGACCTTATCTTCTTCACGCCTTGCTAGAAGGATGTCAGGATCCATGGTATGAGGTCTCAGTAGCTCCAGCTCGGCCCAAAGGGACCTGAACTTGCCAAAGTGGGGTTGAAACTCCATGTCTCCTTGGTTGAGACTGTTGAGAGCTTTCTTCACTTCAAAGACCCTTGTCAGGTTGGAAACATTCCCATACACCTTGTACAGTGTGTCCCATAGCTGCTTGGTGGTCTCACAGTAGGAGTAAGACTCCATAATTGAGGGTTCAAGGGAGCTAAGGAGAGCTGAGAGCACCATGAGGTCTTCTTGGCCCCATTTATCTTCATCAGCTTCTTCCTTCTCCTCCTTCTCTTTCCCTTTTTCTCCTTGGACAGTAGGCTTGGAAGGTGCTTCAGTTGTGGCATACTTCCATAGTCCTTTGCCGCCAAGGGCTCTCTTCACCATCCTGGCCCAGAAGAGATAGTTAATCCCTTTCAAGGTCACAGGAATGTTGAGATGCTTGTGGTTGTTGTTGTTTTCATCCATCTTGCTTCCAAATCGCCAAGAACAGGAGAGAGAAAGTTGAAAAATGGATTTGAAACAAGAACAGCAAAATCAGAGTAATTGCGGAAGTAAAAGAAGTAGGTTTCAAGAGCTTTGATGCTCTGATACCATGAAGTTTTGTATGAATTAGTAGGAGAAGTGGTGAGAATTAAAGAGACTATTATGGGATTAGTGATGAACTCGCGAGAGAGAATGAGAGAGAGAGAGAGAGTATCAAAGAGTAAAGAGGAATTATATTTCCTTGAATTGATTCAACATGTTACAAGGTCTATTTAAAGACTAGACAAGAGGCATTGCGACAAGGGAGAAAAGAATAAACAATGAGATAGTACAAGTGAAAGATTAAACAATGAGGAGAGAGGTCTGATCGATCAGGCTCGTTCAGATGGGCAGAAAGCGACAGGTCACAACGGTTCCCTGCGCTTGATCAGCTCCTCCCTTCCTTAGAAATCCCGTGACCTTCCTCAGCTTCTCTCTTCCTTCTCATGTCGACATACTAAGCCTTCCTTGTCTATTTAAATAATACTTCACTCATTTAAATTCTCCCTCTCTCCCTTTGCCTTGCACTTCAAGTGATTACCTTAATATGCACTCTTCATCAAAGTCTCCTTGATAGCGTGTATACATGTGTTATCTTTTATTCTCTTCATGTCAACACCAGTGCTAGCTTTACCAGACTTCAATAAGACATTTGAAGTAGAGTGTGATGCCTCAGGAATTGGGATTGGGGCAGTACTACTTCAAGGAGGCAAACCAGTGGCTTTCTTCAGTGAGAAACTCAGTGGAGCTGCTCTTAACTACCCTACATATGACAAGGAGTTATATGCCTTGGTGAGAGCTTTGAAGACATGGCAGCACTATCTCTTATCCAAGGAATTTGTGGTGCACACTGATCATGAGACCCTTAAACATCTAAGAGGACAAACCAATCTCAAGAGAAGACATGCTAGGTGGCTGGAGTTTATAGAAACCTTTCCATACATCATCAAGTACAAGAAGGGTAAAGAGAACATTGTAGCTGATGCACTCTCCAGGAGACATGCCTTGATTGCCACAATGGAAGCTAAGGTGCTAGGATTTGAGTTCATCAAGGAACTAAATGGGGAGGATCCGGATCTTGCTGACACCTACACCAGCTGCACTAAAGGACCTCACGGGAAGTTCTACTTGCATGAGGGGTTCTTGTTTAAGAGCAAGAGATTATGTATCCCTCAATGTTCTTTGAGAGACCTGATCACTAGAGAAGCTCACGGAGGAGGACTCATGGGACATTTTGGAGTAGACAAGACACTTGCTGTGGTCAGAGAGCATTTTTATTGGCCGCACCTAAAGAAGACAGTAGAGGCTCATTGTGCAAGATGTGTGGTATGCAAGAAAGCTAAGTCAAGAGTACAACCCCATGGTCTTTACATGCCACTGCCCATTCCCACAGCCCCTTGGGTGGACATATCCATGGATTTTGTACTAGGATTACCCATGATTCAACACAAAGACTCAATCTTTGTTGTGGTGGATAGGTTCTCCAAGATGGCACACTTCATACCTTGTGCCAAGGTGAATGATGCATCCAAGACAGCTGACTTGTTCTTCAGAGAAGTGGTTCGCTTACATGGGATTCCAAGAACCATTGTATCAGATAGAGACACCAAGTTCCTCAGCCACTTCTGGAAGACACTATGGAAAAAGCTTGGAACAAAGCTACTCTACTCAACTACTTGTCATCCACAAACTGATGGGCAGACAGAAGTTGTTAACAGAACTCTCTCCACCTTGCTTAGAGCCACTATTGGGAAGAACATGAAGAATTGGGTTGATTGTATCCCATTCATAGAGTTTGCTTACAACCGGGCGCAGCACTCGGCTACAAAGAAGTCACCATTTGAAGTTGCTTACGGGTTCAACCCAAAGACACCTCTTGATCTTACTCCTCTACCCCCAGCCGAAGTCATAAGTCTAACTGGCGAAGCTAAGGCTGCTTATGTCAAGGAGTTACACCACAAAGCCCGGGAGAACCTAGAGAAGCGAACGGAGCAGTATGCAAGACAAGCTAACAAGGGTCGCAAAGAGGTTATATTTGAACCAGGAGAGTGGGTTTGGTTACACATGAGACAAGAGCGGTTCCCAAACCAGAGGAGTTCCAAGTTGAAGCCAAGAGGCACTGGCCCCTTTCAAGTCCTTGAAAGGATCAACAACAATGCCTACCGTCTTGACCTGCCAGGTGAGCTAAATATATCATCCACTTTCAATGTAACTGATTTGTCTCCTTGTTTTGCAGATGAACCAGTTTTGAGGCCAAAACCTTTTGAAGGGGGAGGGAATGATGAGGACATTGAACCTGACCTTACTGAACCTGACATTCAAGACATGATCAGCAACATTACTAAACCAGATACTGAGCAAGAAGTGTCCATACCAACCGTGTTCAAGGGAGCTATCACTAGACAAAGAGCTAAGATACTTCAACATAAATTTAATGAGAGCATGATACTTGCTTCTGATCTTGGACAGGTTAAACAAGCTGAGGAGATTACTAAAGAAGTCATCAAGGGAGATGCCGAGAAGGAGGAGGAGCCAAAGGAGAGTCCTCAAGCATCCAGAGAAGATCTTTGGCCATTCATACCAGACCAAAGTCACAACCATTTGATGATCATTACCATAGAAGAACCCATTGCTTAAGAAGGTATCTTGGACAGAGTCTAGCTACTAGGCAAGCTCTTTGTGTGTGCTCTTTTCCTTGCTCTTGGTTTTGTCCCACGAGGTTTTCCCGGAGGAAGGTTTTTAACGAGGCCACAGCTAGCTTAACACATCACCTATATGCATCTCGGTCCAAGACTAAAGAAGACTCATTGCTTCTTTCTTTCCTTATTTGAACCTTAGTCTATTTTAAGTATTTCTTTTACGTAACAAGGAGTTTGTTCCTTGAGTCTTTATATTGTTTGGCGAAACCATTTGGAGAGACACACTTGATAATTTTATAAAACTTTTCTTTCAAAGAAAACCTAGAGCTCTCAACTGAACTCGCAGCCGCCTCCTTGCCTTGTGAGACCAGTACCTCCACGGCTTGAAGGTTCCCTTGTGTTGTATCACGAGCCTTCCATCTCTCGTGTGGTGCACTTCAATCCATCCAGCCGTTCCTGTCCAGATCCTTTTGGTTGATTAGATCAGTCCAGCCGGATCACCCCTTGTGCTAGATCGATTCTCTCTTGTACTAAGAGTTATACAGCCTTTGATAGCTTAGGCTTGTATCACAAGGCAATCGCCTAAAACACTAAAGCTAAGGATAATGAATGGACAGTAGAGATCAGATGGTTTGAATTGAATGGTTGTGATGTAGTCAAGGCAGGCTGGCGACTTGATTCAAAAGGAAGGCTCAGATTGCTCTATTTTGAATGAATGGGTGAGATTGGTCATGCTGTAAAGGTAAAGCACCTTTACCTTTCCAGCTTGCACACACAGCTCACATAGATCCTCTTGGAATATTCCCTTGCTTCTTTAAGATCCCAACGGTCATAATACTTCAAAGCCACGCCCTATTCTTGCACATTACTATCTGCATCCTTGTGATACAAGTCTTCATAAGAGTGTGTACGGTTTGGGTTCTGGCCGTACACTTCATGCCCTATATTTGCACAAGACTTCAACCCTCTTCTGAACTCTTCCACACTCTTCTCATGATCAGTCTAAGTCCCTCCTGAACTTAACTTCACACTGATAATCACTACAGAACACTTCTGAAGCTTCATGAACTCTTCTGGACATTTTCAGGAGCTTGCCTTATTTATGCACCAGCTCCATCTCCTCTTCAGTTCAACACTCCCCCTCAAGTTTGACTCTAGATGATCCTAAGTCAAGCTTGGAACCCTGAAGAGTCTCCCTCATTAAAAACCTTGCAAAGAAAACCCATTGGGACAAAACTTTGCAAGGGAAAAAGAGTAGAGCTCTCCAAAGCCTAGGGATTGGCCAGTGAGTCTTTGTGCCTTAAACCAGTATGTTTGGTCACAAAGAACTCTGGATCATGGCCTAACTGGTGCAGCAACCACTCTCATGACCTGCGCACACTTCACACTCTTCTTGACCATCTTCATGTGCTTGGAACAAGTCTCCCTTCTCACCCGGTTTCATGGAACCATTAGGAGACCAACTTGACAAACTTCAGTAAGGTTCAAGAACCGCTTCTTCTTAACTTCAGCATCACCTCTTATAGCCAATCTGAACTCCCCCTCTCAACAAGCCTCACAAACTCCTTAGGTAGGCTAGGATACACACAGATCTTCTTCAACTGCTATGACACTGATCAACACTTCAAAACTAAGCTTATCCTCTTCATAGGATTCGTTTTTACTTCAGTGAGCTTCCAACTAGTGAATCGTTTCACACTTAGCTTCACTCCTTCATATAGTCACTCTGCCCTCCTCCTTTCATCAAGCTTTACTGCTTACTTAGAGAGGCGAGGAGGCAAGTAGACTTCTTCTCCCATCAATGATACTTCCGTGTATCTTTTCTTGTGCAAAACTCAGCTATGTTGGATGCCCAAGGTTTAATAACCAACCATCCTTTCCATCTTCAACTTACAACCGCCCATTTGAGCCACCAGCTTAGCTTCCTCACCATTTCTCTTTATCCCTTGCTTCAAGACCTTGTCACTCCTTTCAACTTCATGGTGATGAGCTTGGGAGTTGTGGATGCTAAGGCAGGAGCACCCAGACTCCGGGTCGTAGCCAAAGCAAGCACACTTGCCAAACTCATCCCTTTACTTCTTTGGTTCTTTTATACCTTCAATCGCTTCTTGTACTTCTTCACCAGATCTTGATCTACTCAGGTAATCTCCACTCTAAGCTGGTTTAACTCTGCTTTGGTCGTCTAGACCTCACTCTTCATGACTCCATGGTCTTGTGGAAGCTCTCACAACTCTGCTTCACCACTTCATTACCATTGCACCCACAATGGTCACAATCTTCTTTCTTCTTAACTTAGATGGATGGTGAGCCAAGAACCACTCTTGTGAACCTGAAACATCACTCAAACTCTAGCAAGAATCAGTAACAATGCATTGGGTCAACCCTTGATGCATCATCAAGTTTGAACACCAATGTCTTAAGCAAAGCAACCAGATCAACTAGACAAAACAGGCTTAATCCTTTGCAAGGAAACTCCTTAAGCACTAGTAAGATCTTACCAGATCAATACAAGTTACTTAGGCACCTTTCTTAAGCTTCTTTACTTAGCATTTAGATATGAATCTAATGCCTTAGTAAGATAGCTCCTAGATAGTATGCATCTTCTTTAAAGAACCTTTAGCTTTAAAGTTCATGCATACTCACCCCATTCATCAACCACACCAATATAATACAGCCAGTCAAAACATAAGCTCACTATCAAGAAAGGTTTATAAGAATTTCTTACAGCCAAGGAACCAGATTGGTCCTTGTAACACTCTTTTGAAGGTCACAGCTTGATTGGTTGCCGAATGTAGGTCTGTGGTTGATGCTCTCCATTGTACCTGATACATTTTCCCAAGGGTGCATCAGTTCTATTCACATAATATAACTTGCATCACACTAATGCATCACATTCAATCAACCATTCCAAGAACCATTTTAAGATTGAGATTAAGAAATGATTATCAAGAGATGACATGAATTGAACAAGAAGAGTTTTAAGAAACCTCCCCTTTTGTTTGTATGAGTTCTTGACTCTCAGAGTTTTGTAGGGTCTCTCCCTTTTTCAGAGTTTTATAGGGTCTCTCCCCTTTTTAGCTTGTGCACCATCTTCTTGGCCGACTTCAACTCGATGGACGACCAGGTAGATTCATCAGCTTCTTCTCAATCATTTCACATGGAAGTGTAATTGATGAGGAGCCTTCTTGCTACTCAGCCAAGACTGCTCTGAACAATCTCTTGACTTAGACACGCCACTGCTTAAGCCCACCAGTTGATGCCCCTTATAAGAAGCCTTTGCACCCGCTTACCGGACCATGAAACTTACACATTTCCCTCCCTCAAGCTTAGACTCCAAGATTCAGTTTAGGAGCTAAGCTTGTAAGGCCAGTTTCATGGACAAGGAATCACCAGCCTCAACAGACTTTCTGTGGTGATCTCCCAGTCTTGTGAGCTCTCCTCCTTATATCAGGAACTAGGGTGTTTGAATCACCATAGAGAGTCGTCACAAGACATCCCCAGCTGCATAACTACCATGATACACTTCCTGTACTCTTTGGACTAGACATGTCCTCATGGTATTATGCAGTGGCACTAGACCATGATCACTACACTCTTGGTCATTGGTATGCTCCAGTATCACTCCTCTGTGTACCTAACATCACCACAACTCAATGCAAGATCAGATCTTCTCATTGGGACCAAACCAGGATTTTTACATCTTGTTTGATCACCAATGTCCCAATGCACCAACCTTGAAACACAACAAGATTAAACTGCATTTTCAGCCATATAAAATGCAATGCAAGCTTATAGCTATACACTGACATTTCTAGGCACACACACCTTTGTTTACAGACAAAGGCACTTTTCCAATGCACAAACAATGCATGCTTCAACTTAACAATTCTATATGAATGCAATAGGTTCAACCGAGAACTACTGGAGACTATGCTCACAGTTCCAATCAATCCAAAGATGCAAGCAACCTAGACAATTTCTATATGCTGCAAGCCACTACAAATGGAATTTAAACAAATGCATTAAACACACAAATGCAACAGGATGAACCTTAGACTATATGAGACATGTTTAAGTATCCACACAACTTTATCCATCATGGTGTAAGCATCAGAGACATTTTCTCAATTTTGCAACACACCTATGATGATTTCCAGCTATGGCAGTACCCAAAGCAATGCAATAACTTAAACATGAGACCCCTTGGGACTTCTAGACACCACTCAAAGCACTAAAAATAAATACACAAGCTCTTATTAAGGGAAAGAGGTTTGCTCACAACCAAGAGATCCGAGCTGATCTCTTGAACCTCCATGGCTCCTGCTCACTTGAACTTGGCAGGTTTGAGCTTTGGATTCAACATCCAACAGCTCTCTTTGAGGTGCCCTCCCTTCTTGCAGTGATCACACTTCATGATCTTCCTATTCTCCTCCTTTTGAATCGCTTTTCCTTTGTGAGAACTCCCTCCAGTATGAACCGCAAAGGATAATGTTTCCTTTGTTTCACACAATCCCAATGAGCACTCCTCCTTTTGGACTTGTGCACACACTTGTTCAAGTAATGGGAGTTCATCAGACTTCAAGATATGCATGATGAGATTGTTTTAAACCGGCTTGAGGGTTAACAGCAAATCAATCACTCTATCTTGTTCCCTTCTTTCATTTTGCACCTCCGGATCAATAGATTGAGGTCTAAGTCTCTCTAGCTCTGTAGTTAGTGATCTGAACTTCCTTAGATGTTCAATGAACTCACTTTCTTCTTGAGACAGCTCGTTAATAGCTTTCTTAATCTCAAAGACCCTGTAGAGGTCACACCGGCTCTCATTGATCATCTTGAGAGTGTTCCACAGCTCCTTAGCACTCTCACAGTATGAGTGTGCTTCACGAATGGATGACTCCAGGTTGAGCTCAAGACTAGACAACACCAGCAGGTCTTCTTGTTTCCACGCTTCATCAATGGCTAGTCTTGAACTTGCTTCTTCATCATCAGCTTCAAAGGCGGCAGCTTTGGAGATGTTTGGACCAATCTGAGATGCAGTGGTTCCATAGCTCTTTCCCAACAAGAGCTGTCTTCATCAATCGAGACCAGAGAGGGTAGTTACAGCCTTGAAGAGTAACTGGACAGATAATAGCTTTTGAGAACACCATCTTGAATCCGCAAAAGCAAATGACTTTCTTCAAGCTTGTAACTTCAGGAGATAACCGACGGATGAACTTGAATCTTAAGGAGAGGAGAGAGATAAGAAATTGAGCTTGAGTTCTTGCGGAATAAATCACCAGAACTTTGATGAACCTGGCTCTGATACCATATTATTTTTATATAGAGTAGATACTTGAGTGATGAATGAATAGATTAGAAAAGAGTTTAAGAGTTTAGATGAAAGATTAGTGATAGCGAGAGAGAGTAAGAGATTGTATGAGAGTTTATGAGTGCTTAGAGATTGAGTAACCAGAGAATAAGAGTAACCAAAGTGTATTGAAGAAGAGAGACTCTCTCAGCTTACATCATACAATCGACAACAAGAAGCTTAAATACACAAGGCAATCGCCTAAAACACTAACACTAAGGATAATGAATGGACAGTAGAGATCAGATGGTTTGAATTGAATGGTTGTGATGTAGTCAAGGCAGGCTGGCGACTTGATTCAAAAGGAAGGCTCAGATTGCTCTATTTTGAATGAATGGGTGAGATTGGTCATGCTGTAAAGGTAAAGCACCTTTACCTTTCCAGCTTGCACAAACAGCTCACATAGATCCTCTTGGAATATTCCCTTGCTTCTTTAAGATCCCAACGGTCATAATACTTCAAAGCCACGCCCTATTCTTGCACATTACTATCTCTTCATCCTTGTGATACAAGTCTTCATAAGAGTGTGTACGGTTTGGGTTCTGGCCGTACACTTCATGCCCTATATTTGCACAAGACTTCAACCCTCTTCTGAACTCTTCCACACTCTTCTCATGATCATTCTAAGTCCCTCCTGAACTTAACTTCACACTGATAATCACTTCAGAACACTTCTGAAGCTTCATGAACTCTTCTGGACATTTTCAGGAGCTTGCCTTATTTATGCACCAGCTCCATCTCCTCTTCAGTTCAACACTTAGATCGTAGTTCATCCTGGTTTGATAAGAATCATGAAGATATTGCCATATGTCCGAACCGGCTAATCTGGAATCATCTGGATAGAAAGTGGGATATTATCTTATTCACAACTCCTATGAGACTTATTCAACTTCATGTTTATTCTCCACTGATTAGTGGTTCCAAATAAAGCTTCTTAGATCGTGGTTCATCCTGGTTTGATAAGAATCATGAAGATATTGCCATATGTCCGAACAGGCTAATCTGGAATCATCTGGATAGAAAGTGGGATATCTTCTTACTCACAACTCCTGTGAGATTTATTTAACTTCCTGGTTATTCTCCACAGATTAGTGGTTCCCAATAAAGCTTCTTATATATTGGTTCATCCTGGTTTGATAAGAATCATGAAGATATTGCCATATGTCCCAACAGGCTAATCTGGAATCATCTGGAGAGAAAGTGGGATATCTTCTTACTCACAACTCCTATGAGATTTATTCAACTTCCTGGTTATTCTCCACTGATTAGTGGTTCCAAATAAAGCTTCCTAGATCGTGGTTCATCCTGGTTTGATAAGAATCATGAAGATATTGCCATATGTCCGAACATGCCAATCTGGAATCATCTGGATAGAAAGTCGGATATCTTCTTACTCACAACTCCTATGAGATTTATTCAACTTCCTGGTTATTCTCCACTGATTAGTGGTTCCAAATAAAGCTTCTTAGATCGTGGTTCATCCTGGTTTGATAAGAATCATGAAGATAATGGCATATGTCCGAACAGGCAAATCTAGAATCATCTGGATAAAAGGTTGGATATCTTCTTGCTCACAACTCCTATGAGATTTATTCAACTTCCTGGTTATTCTCCACTGATTAGTGGTTCCAAATAAAGCTTCTTAGATCGTGGTTCATCCTGGTTTGATAAGAATCATGAAGATATTGCCATATGTCCGAACAGGCCAATCTGGAATCATCTGGATAGAAAGTGGGGTATCTTCTTACTCACAACTCCTATGAGATTTATTCAACTTCCTGGTTATTCTCCACTAATTAGTGGTTCCAAATAAAGCTTCTTAGATCGTGGTTCATCCTGGTTTGATAAGAATCATGAAGATAATGGCATATGTCCGAACATGCAAATCTAGAATCATCTGGATAGAAGGTGGGATATCTTCTTCCTCACAACACTTATGAGATTTATTCAACTTCCTGGTTATTCTCCACTGATTAGTGGTTCCAAATAAAGCTTCTTAGATCGTGGTTCATCCTGGTTTGATAAGAATCATGAAGATATTGCCATATGTCCGAACAGGCTAATCTGTGGTGCAGCCTGGGTATGGCTTATGCTCCTGGATCACTTGAAGGTAATGGAAGTGGGTGTTCTAGGAGGCTACTAGCACTCTGTTGAACTATGGTCGGCTCTCTACAGCTATGGTGTGGCTGCAAAGATGGATAGCTACTCAAAGACACAGGATTACCCTGTATAGTCTAAGATGGATTCACAAGGAATTCCTTCCTTTAAGTGAGATCAATGTTCCTTTAGCTGAACAGAGAAAGCTTGAAGACTTGAAACAACTTGAGAAAATAATTCTTAGATTGAAAGTTGAATGAAAAACAAAGCAGGCTGCTTGCACAGTCTTAAAGAAGTCGACAGAAATCAAAGAAAACCCTAGGCTTAAACCAGATGGTTTAATCCTAATCCTAGAACTAATTAAAATCGAAATTGGTCTAATTAAAATCCTAATCCTACCCAAACTTGGTTTATTGTTTCTGGTTTAAATTAAATGAAAGCCCAATAACCAGAAACATTACAATTTAATTAAATTGAACCAACAGGCTGGTTTGTCTTGGTTATCTCCCTTGCAAACACCTCCCACGATTTTGGCTAAGTGTAGGAGACTCTTCTCTTGTGCTCTCAGCCTTGATCTAGTCATTGGTCCAATCCACACACTAGCTGGCTCTCCTGGTGTATCTCTCTGGTTCTGGTTCTGGTCCTGGTTCTCCTCATCAGCAGCCTCCTCATCAGTGTCACTCAGCTCCTCCTCAAGGTCTCTGGTCATGGCTACACCATCCCCTCCTCCTTTAAAAGGATTTGACCTCAAATCTGTTTCATCTGCAAAATAAGGATCCAAGTCAGAAACATTGAAAGTAGAACTGATTGTGTACTTCCCTTCAAGATCAATCTGGTAGGCATTGTTGTTGATTCTTTTCAGCACTTTGAAAGGTCCATCTTTCCTTGGTAGCAACTTTGATTTCCTTTCAACAGGAAACCTCTCCTTTCTCATGTGAATCCACACAAGATCACCCGGCTCAAGTACTAGCTCCTTGCGCCCCTTGTTCTTGTGCCTCTCATACATCTTGGTCCTCTCCTCAATGTTCTTCCTGACCTGTTCATGCAAAGACAAAACAAACTCGGCCTTCTGCTTGCCATCCAGGTTAGTTTGTTCTTTTAAAGGCAGAGCAAACAAATCAAGAGGAGACAGTGGGTTAAAACCATAAACAACTTGAAAAGGTGAGAGCTTAGTAGCTGAATGCACTGCCCTATTGTATGCAAACTCTACATGAGGTAAACAATCTTCCCAAGTCCTAATGTTACTCTTAATGATGGCTCGCAAGAGAGTAGACAATGTCCTATTGACTGTTTCAGTCTGACCATCAGTTTGGGGATGACAAGTAGTTGAAAACAATAGCTTAGTTCCCAACTTTCCCCACAGAGTTTTCCAGAAATAGCTAAGGAACTTAGTATCCCTATCAGAAACTATAGTCCTAGGCATACCATGCAGTCTAACAACTTCTCTAAAGAATAGATCAGCTACCAAAGATGCATCATCAGTTTTATGGCAAGGTATGAAGTGAGCCATCTTAGAGAACCTATCAACAACCACAAAGATACTATCTCTTCCTTTCCTGGTTCTAGGCAGTCCTAAGACAAAGTCCATAGATATATCAATCCAGGGTGCAGTAGGGATAGGAAGAGGTGTATACAAACCTGTTGGCTGGACCTTAGACTTGGCCTGCTTGCACACAACACACCTTGAACACACACGCTCCACTTCTTTCTTCATGTTCGGCCAATAGAAGTGATCTTGCAGTGTGGAGAGTGTTTTGGCGACTCCAAAGTGTCCCATCAGTCCTCCTGCATGAGCTTCCCTAACATACAATTCTCTCAAAGAACCATTAGGAACACACAGGCGGTTATCATAGAAAAGAAATCCTTTTACTTGATAGAACTTCCCACTAGCATGTTTCTCAGACTCTCTAAACACATCTTTAAACTCAGGATCATCAGCATAGCAAGATTTGATATGTTCAAAGCCTAAAAGTTTAGTTTCCATGGAAGATAACAGAGTATACCTTCTGGAGAGTGCATCAGCCACTACATTCTCCTTACCTTTCTTGTAGTGGATGACATAAGGAAATGTCTCAATGAACTCCACCCACCTGGCGTGCCTCTTGTTCAGCTTCTGTTGCCCCTTGAGATGTTTAAGAGACTCATGATCTGTATGGATCACAAACTCCTTAGGCCACAAGTAGTGTTGCCACACTTGTAGAGCCCTCACCAAGGCATACAGCTCCTTATCATAGGTAGGATAGTTCAAGGTGGCGCCTCCTAGCTTCTCACTGAAATAAGCTATGGGCTTCTTATCCTGCATCAACACAGCTCCAATCCCAATACCAGATGCATCACACTCAATTTCAAAAGTTTTAGAAAAATCAGGAAGTGCAAGTAAGGGAGCACTTGTTAATTTATCCTTTAGCATTTGAAATGCTTCTTCCTGGTCTGGTCCCCAAGTGAAACCTACACTCTTCTTGATTATTTCAGTTAGTGGTGCTGCAACTGTACTGAAATCTCTCACAAACCTCCTATAGAAGCCAGCAAGTCCATGAAAACTCCTGACCTCTCCAATAGACTTAGGGATCGGCCACTCCCTGATGGCTTTCACCTTCTCCTCATCAACCTGTATACCCTGTGAAGTCACAACAAAACCTAAAAAGACAAGGTTATCTGTGCCAAAGGAACACTTCTTGTAGTTAGCATACAGATTTTCTTTTCTAAGCACATCTAGAACTTGTTTCAAGTGGTTAACATGTTCTTCCATAGTCTTGCTGTAAATCAGGATATCATCAAAATACACAACTACAAATCGCCCTATCAAAGCTCTCAAGACATGATTCATTAACCTCATGAAAGTACTAGGTGCATTAGTCAATCCAAAAGGCATCACAAGCCATTCATACAATCCTAGCTTAGTTTTAAAGGCAGTTTTCCACTCATCTCCTTCTTTCATTCTAATCTGGTGGTAACCACTCTTTAAATCAATTTTAGAAAAGACACATGAACCATGTAACTCATCTAGCATATCATCTAAGCGAGGGATTGGATGTCTGTACTTAACTGTTATGTTGTTGATGGCTCTGCAATCCACACACATCCTCCAGCTTCCATCTTTCTCAGGCACCAGTAAAACAGGTACAGCACAAGGACTCATGCTCTCCCTGATATGGCCTTTCTCCAGCAGGTCATTGACTTGTTTTTGAAGCTCCTTAGTCTCCACATGATTGGTCCTGTATGCTGGACGGTTTGGTAAGGTAGCCCCTGGCACAAAATCAATTTGGTGCTCTATGCCCCTAATAGGCGGCAGTCCCATGGGATTGTCTTCTGGAAACACATCCTTATACTCCTGCAAAAGACATTCAATCTCCTCTGGAATCTCAAGAGCAAGGTTAGTAGTAGAGCTCAACAATTCTTTATAAACTACTAGGATAAAATTTGATTGTTCAATCACAGCAGTTTTAATATCCTTAGCAGTAGCAAAGAGGTTGAGTCTACTTACCTGTTTGGTTTCTTCTAGTAGCAAGGTCTTACCAGCAGCCTTGGCGTCCTCCCTCCTCCTTTTAAGAAGCATTTGATCTTGGTGCACTTCTTGAGGTGTCATTGGCGCCAGTGTCACTTGTTTCTCCTTGTGAGCAAAAGTGTATATGTTGGTGAAGCCATCATGTAATGCTCTCTTGTCATACTGCCATGGACGACCAAGGAGGATGTGGCTAGCTTCAAGAGGTGCTACATCACAAGTGATCTCATCCTGATACTTTCCCACTGATAGTAGGACTTTCACTTGCTTGGTGATCTTTAGTCCTCCCTCATCATTGATCCATTGCAACAGATATGGCTTAGGGTGTTTGATCACTTCAAGACCTAGTTTCTCCACTAGCTCATTACTTGCCACATTAGTACAGCTACCTCCATCAATGATTAAGCTGCACACTTTGTCTTGAATCAAACACCTTGTGTGGAACAAGTTTTCTCTCTGCTCATCCTCTTTGACCTTAGGCTGAACATTGAGAAGTCTCCTAGTAACCAGTAGTTCCCCTTGGACTGGATACTCCACGCCATCCTCATCAAGCTCCTGGTCGCCATCTTCATCCTCAGATATCACTTCCCCATTAGCTAAGATAGTCATCACCTTCTTGTTGGTACAATCACTAGCATAATGCGCAAAGCCATGGCACTTGAAACACTTGATGTTCCTGGTTCTGGTACCTGTATCCACGCCCTCTGATACCACTTGGTGCAGCCTGGGTATGGCTTATGCTCCTGGATCACTTGAAGGTAATGGAAGTGGGTGTTCTAAGAGGCTACTAGCACTCTATTGAACTATGGTCGGCTCTCTACAGCTATGGTGTGGCTGCAAAGATGGGTAGCTATTCAAAGACACAGGATTACCCTGTATAGTCTAAGATGGATTCACAAGGAATTCCTTCCTTTAAGTGAGATCAATGTTCCTTTAGCTGAACAGAGAAAGCTTGAA